>NC_088844.1:30232776-30372776 GCF_904066995.2 Poecilia reticulata
TCAGCAGGGAGGAACCAACTACTCTGTCCTGTGTGTGTGTGTGTGTGTGTGTGTGTGTGTGTGTGTGTGTGTGTGTGTGTGTGTGTGTGTGTGTGTGTGTGTGTGTGTGTGTGTGTGTGTGAGACCCAGTGATGGGGATGGAAATGAGTTGAATTGAAAGGAGCTGGTCTGTCTAGTTCAGTGGTTCTTAACCTTTTTTGAGGAACCGAACCCACCAGTTTCATATGCGCCTTCACTGAACCCTAGTGATAAATAAAATATGACCCCCCCCGCCCTCAAATTCCAGACTTAGTGATCACCCCAAGATCACCAAGTCTTCTTAAAAGGTAGAGTTTCTGA
This sequence comes from Poecilia reticulata, assembly GCF_904066995.2. Lineage (NCBI taxonomy): Eukaryota > Metazoa > Chordata > Actinopteri > Cyprinodontiformes > Poeciliidae > Poecilia > Poecilia reticulata. Next base: position 30,233,116 of record NC_088844.1, read on the forward strand.
GAACAGTTCTTCAAAATATAGTCAGTGTTTTCAGCTGACTGTCCAGGAACGACTAAGATATTTAAAATGTGCCACAGTTTCAACAGGTCGGCCATCGAGAGAAACTGGAACCACTTTAAGGTCTTTGAATCATTTAATTAGCTCTACATTCTTAAGACAATGAAAAATGTATAATAAATAATAAAGACTTTGCGGTATTATAATGTATAGTAATGTAATTATATTAGCTGTATTACCACCCCCACGCCACTAGAGGCAGTATCAACCCCGAAAAGATGCGACTAAGGAGCAGATTTAGACTATAGAATTTCGTAAAAACTGAGTTTTGCTGAAGTAAATAAAGACACAAGTTCAAATCCCTGCTGAGAGGAGCTCCTTCAATCAGGGCTCGTCCGCAGCTCTGATTGGCTAAGCAATGTAACGTGATCCTCTGATTGGCTAAGCAATGTAACGTGATCCTCTGATTGGCTAAGCAATGTAACGTGATCCTCTGCAGCAAGAGACGGCAAAGCGGGGCGTCATCACGACTTTACACAAGTGTGTCTTTACCTCCGGGGCAGAGGCTCCACCGAACCCCTGGGGTTCGATCAAACCCAGGTTAAGAACCAGTGGTCTACTGGTCTAGAAGGTGTAATGTGACACCAAGCAGCAGCCACAGGATCCTACTGCGAGTCACACAGAAGATGCTTAATGGATGCAGTGGGACAGAATCGGCCTCTCTGTGGTTCTGGATGATGTCCCGGTGATCTGATCTCTTCATGAATCTCCAACACCTCTAACCTGCTGCGAAGCTCTAAAACTCCGTCCACTTAGTGGCTCCGGGTCAGGACCCGACTCACTTCAGAGTCCAGATCCCATATCAGCAGCATCCCAAAGGAGACCCAGAGGGAAAAGGTCGTAACCCTCCTCCAAGTCAACAAAGCACATAAAGCTGATTGCCTGAGGTCCCAGACGTCCTCAAGCATCCAGAGAATGAGCAGAACAAACAGAAAAACCCAAACTGGTTCAATAAAAGGCAGAAAGATCCATTCGGTTTCCTCTGTGGTTCTCAATGTTCTCAAAGTCTCGTGAGAAACAAGCACTGCAAGAAAAAACAGCTTTTCTTTCCTCAAACCTCGAGCCAAATGTTTTCACACATGAATAAAATCCACGTTTTCCCTGCGTTAAGATTCCATCACATAGAGACACAAATGTTGTTAATGACGGATTTCACTTGTGCAACTCTACAGGTTTAACACGTGGCTGTAAGGGAATACGCTTTAAAAGAAGACAGTTATAAAAATCTTCAACATGTTAAACACACGGGCTGCACAGTGGTGCAGTTGGTAGAGCTGTTGCCTTGCAGCAAGAAGGTTCTGGGTTCGATTCCCGGTCTTTCTGCATGGAGTCTCCATGTTCTCCCTGTGCATGGTGGGTTTTCTCCAGGTACTCCGGTTTCCTCCCACAGTCCAGAAACATGACTGTCAGGTTAACTGGCCTCTCCAAATTGCCCCTAGGTGTGAGAGTGTGTGTGCATGGTTGTGTGTCTCTGTGTTGCCCTGTGACAGACAGGTGACCTGTCCAGGTGACCTGTCCAGGTGACCCCGCCTCTCACCTGGAACGTTACCTGGACAGGTCACCAGCACCTCCTGACCCACTGAGGGACAAGTTGTAAGAAAATGGATGGATGGATGTTAAACACACTGTTTGCATCTTAATGGATGTTTTCCTCTCTGCTTCACTTCGTTCCCCCCGAGTTGTTATGCAATACCTCCCCCTGCTGGTTAACATACCGCACTGCACCTAAAACCTGTCAAGTTTCTGCAGAAAAGGTCAAAAGTTTTAGCAGTAAAACGTTTTTTTGGACCAAAGAGGAAGCAGCTCTGGCAAAAAGAACGAGACACTCAAAGAAAACATTAATATTCTTGGAAGGAAAATGTTTGGTGACACACAAAGGATGCTTCTTTTATACTACAGTAGGATCATTTTGCTATTATTTAAAGTCTGGCTAAAACATTCTCCCACTTTTTACTAAAAACAGACTTCGGTACACTGATTCCACTTATTCCATAAACCTGTCTGAGGGTTAATGTTGCTGGGAATAGAATAAATAAAATAGAAAACATTAAACTGGAAAACTCAGGAGAACATCTACAATATATTTTCCCCCTTTTTTTTAACTTGCATGTTTAATTTCTGAGCTGGTAAAAATAAAATAATTCATAATAAAAATAGAATGATTGATTATTGATTGAGTTTTTACCAGTTGCTTGTTTTGGATGATGGTGAAACGTTTGGACGCTCCTGATGGATGGAGATCGTTTCAAAGGTTATTTTAAGTGTTTGTTTTTTATCGCTGACCTGACAGAAATAAAACCTCTTTTGCTCCTTCAGCAACCAGCTGAGCAATTTGGAGGCGTGTGTGTTGGAACCACCAAGCACAGCAAACATCTTATCACAGATTTCCTTCACACACGCATTTATTTTACTTATTTCTCCCTAATTCCCCAAGTTTTGCACATCCGGTTGCCATGGAAACAGCTGGGCTGATGTCACATGGTCTGCAGAAACGATTAAACAAACGGTAAGAGGAGTGTGTCCTCGCTTCTACCGTTCAGGTTCACCAATCTGCACTAATTCATCTGCCTCCCGTTTGTGTGAGTGTCCTCTGACACACACGTGTGTGTGAGTGTGTGTGCGCGTGTGTGTGTGAGTGCGTGTGTGTGCGCGTGTGAGTGTGTGTGCGTGTGTCTACATGCTTCATGAGCGTTGGTCTTACTTCATGTGTGTGTGAGTTTACACTTGGATGAGCCTTCTGTTCAGTGTGCGGTCGCTCTCACTGAGCTGGGTTTTTAGGTCGCAGTGTTCTCAGTGTGTGTGTGTCCTCTACCACACACACACACACACACACACACACACACACACACGTGTGTGTCAGAGGACACACACACACGGCAATGTCAGAGGACGATGTTGGGCGCTATTAGTCGCTGGACGGCCGCGGCTGTGTTTGGATGTTTAGGGGTCCCAGAGGTCTTGTCAGGCGTACAGGGAGGAAGCGGAGCTGAGAGGCTGTGTGTGTGTGTGTGTGTGTGTGTGTGTGTGTGTGTGTGTGTGTGTGTGTGTGTGTGTGTGTGTGTGTGTGTGTGTGTGTGTGTTAGTGTGTGTGTGTGTGTGTTGCTGCAGGGTTTACAGCCTCCACTGCTGTGTAACATGTCGACTTGTTTTAGTGATGTCATGCTGTACACACACACACTGTTATTGTAGTCCTCACACACACTCCTCTGTCCCGAGTCAAACACGGGGGTAGCGAGTCTCTGACTGGGCGACTCGGCAGCAAACGGCCTCGGGTCCATTACAGCTGCAGGACCTTCTGGTTCTGGTTCTGATCCAGTCGGTGAACCTGATGTTGGGATTCAGTTTCTGTGTCGAACATTCAGGTCAAACCCTCAGCTGACATCACATCACCGGATCTGACACCAGAACGGAACCAGAACCTCGGTTCTGAAACCCCCAACTGGAAACAATTTGATGTTTCAGAAAGTTAAAGACGTTACCATGGTTACGGATTATGGACGTTAACGCAGCTGGACCTGCAGTGTTGGCCTCTGATCCCGGCAACAGGAAAAGAAGGAGTTTGAGGAAGGAAACGGACGTGATGGAGACCCAGAACCAGAACCAGAACCAGGCCCAGAACCAGAACCAGACCCAAAACCAGGCCCAGAACCAAGCCCAAAACCAGAACCAGACCCAAACCAGGCCCAGAACCAAGCCCAAAACCAGAACCAGAACCAGGCCCAGAACCAGGCCCAGAACCAGGGCAAATAATTCCTGGTTTCATCAGAGTAATACCAGCACAGCGACCGGCAACGACTGAGGGCCAGTTTGTCACAGGATGAAGCAGCTAACCATCATCATCATCATCAGTCTGGTCTCTGAATTCTCCCTCAGCTGCTCGCCGTCTGAACTCGGCCACCTTAGAATCATCACCTCTGACCCGTTTGGACTTGACCTGCTGACCTCGGTCAGCACCAAGGTGCTGCTGCAGGTCAGGTTTCCTTGTTTAGTCGGCCTGTAAGTCCAAACGATGTCCAGCTGTGGATGAATCTACATGCTGATTTGATCGGGTCTGAATCGGGTAAAACATCCTCCAGAACCGATGACGTCATCACGAACGAAGGTTTGAATGTTGAGGCTTTGCTTCAATAAATAACTCGTACGCATCTCCGCGACATGTTATTGGTTTCTATGAAATCTGATCTGTGCGGCAGGCCAGCTGGCTGCGGTGCTGCTGCCTTCCTGCTGTGGATCAAGTCTCTGCTTTAATCCATCAGATGATGCTTTGTGCTCCACCTTGCACCTCTGCAGGATTAAAATCTGTCCGTTAATCAAAACGACATCTTCAGCTCCACATCTGACCAGAACCGCTGACGGCGTTCCCGGACCATGGTCCGAGTTATTCCAACCGCACAGCCTGATGTACCAGAAGCTCGAGGAACGCTTCCAAACAAACGCCAAGCTGGAGCCGCGCAGAACGAGCTGGAGGCTCAACCCAGGTCCAGGTTGGTCCAACGAGGCTGAAAACCGTGTGAAGCTGCGTGACTGGAGCGGCGTCCAGTCCTCCATTCAGAAAAGCCACCAGGTGACGCTGGGAGAGTTCGCCGCATGCGACCCGATCTGCTGTGGAAGTAACAAAATAATCCCAATAATCCAAGTAATCAAATCAAATCACAAAACAAATCCACTTTCAGGACTTTCAGCTCATTTAGGTCAGTCTGACTCCAGCAGGTCAGGCCTCTTACCTCACAGTTGTTTTCAAATATACTTTATAAAACACAACAATCACCGACAGACAAAAACTGAATGAAGAGTTTCTACGCAGGAAACAGAGTCAGGAAAGACGGGAGCCATGATCAGGAATGAAACATCTTAATCTGGTCTAATCCAGGCTTTAATACATGAACACAAACATTTAAAACAACCAAACTGGACATGATCCATCGTCTGTTTGGTTCTGCTGGAGGCCAAACCGACGCCATGATGGATTAACTTCACAACGAAGAAGCTGCTGAGCAATCGGATCCTGTCTCTGGTTGCTATGGTGACGGTACGGGAAGCCCACACCAGCGTCACCATCAGACAAAAAGTCAGAACCACTGGTACCACTGGTCTCACTGGTTCCCACTGGTACCACTGGTACCACTGGTTCCCACTGGTACCACTGGTCCCACTGGTTCCCACTGGTCTCACTGGTTCCCACTGGTACCACTGGTTCCCACTGGTACCACTGGTCTCACTGGTTCCCACTGGTACCACTGGTTCCCACTGGTACCACTGGTTCCCACTGGTACCACTGGTCTCACTGGTTCCCACTGGTACCACTGGTTCCCACTGGTCTCACTGGTTCCCACTGGTACCACTGGTCTCACTGGTTCCCACTGGTACCACTGGGTCTCACTGGTTCCCACTGGTACCACTGGTTCCCACTGGGTCTCACTGGTTCCCACTGGTTCCCACTGGGTCTCACTGGTTCCCACTGGTACCACTGGGTCTCACTGGTTCCCCCACTGGTCCACTGCCCGGTACCACTGGTTCCCACTGGTATGGTCTCACTGGTTCCCACTGGTACCACTGGTCTCACTGGTTCCCACTGGTACCACTGGTTCCCACTGGTACCACTGGTTCCCACTGGGTCTCACTGGTTCCCACTGGTACCACTGGTTCCCACTGGTTCCCACTGGGTCTCACTGGTTCCCACTGGTACCACTGGTTCTCACTGGTTCCCACTGGTCTCACTGGTTCCCACTGGTACCACTGGTCTCACTGGTTCCCACTGGGTCTCACTGGTTCCCACTGGTACCACTGGTTCCCACTGGTCTCACTGGTTCCCACTGGTACCACTGGTTCCCACTGGTCTCACTGGTTCCCACTGGTACCACTGGTTCCCACTGGTACCACTGGTTCCCACTGGTCTCACTGGTTCCCACTGGTACCACTGGTTCCCACTGGTACCACTGGTTCCCACTGGTTCCACTGGTCTCACTGGTCTCACTGGTACCACTGGTACCAAAAGTCAGAACTGAGATTGTTGAACAAACTGTAAAATGGATGAATTCAGAGTGAATTTCCTCCTTTCTGTGTTTCAGCTGTTAGTTGAGACTCATGACAGCCGCCTGTTTCCATGATTTTACCAAATTTTGCTGCTTTGCACTTTTTTCATACATCCTGTTAAAAATAACCAGGTTTATGTTTTATAGCGTTCATGATGTTTTCATGACTGATGACATATTTTATGCATTTCTTACATTCCTGTAACAAACATTGAGCTGGAAATCATGAGCCTGAACGATTTCCTGATAATCTGGTGGCTGAACTGGTCATTTTGATATAAATCATCTTAACACCCAGACAAACTAAAACTGCTGCAGCAGAACAGTTTCAGGGCTTTTTAACCATGAAACTGTTGAAAAGAAACAAAAGAAAAAAATCAGAAAATCTGAGGTGAAAAACTACAAACTCCAAAAAGAGCCGATGATCCAACAGCAGGAGTCTCATCAGAAAAATAATCCATTCATGAGCAAATAAAAATCAGACGAAACATGAAAAGATGTTGGCAACAAGTTGCAGATGAGTGGAGAGCAAAGCCAGCAACAGACTCCCAGCCTCTGCTGCTCATCTCCTCAGCTCTTGCTGCACCATCAGCCATGTGATGCTGCCCCTGAGCGGAGAAGCGCCGCCTGGACAGGAGGAGGTAAACGGTTCCGTCCTCGGATCGGTGCGGTGGCGTCACTTCAAATCTTCTTACGGAGGTGCAACATGTCACGATCTCTGCGACCCGCCGGTGACCCGGACCTCTGAACTGCAGCTGAACCTGCAGCTAAATCCTGCACTAAGCAGCGGCGCTGAGCCGGGCCGGGCCGCCCGTCCTGGAGCTGCAGCGGTACCGTCATGAATTAGTCAGACCCGGTTCGTCCTCCGTCCCACCCGGCAGCGGCGCCGCTAACGTTCTCATGGTCATGAATAATTTACTGGCTCTATATTTTAGAGGGAGCTCCGGGGTTTTCAACAAACGTTTAGCTGGAGTTTAAGGTCATCGTTGGGTTTTAATCTGCCACAAACACGGCGCCATGTTTGGACCAGGGAACAGACGGTTCACGTCTCAGTGTCAGTTTGGATCAATGGTTCTGTGTCTGAGCTGCAATTTACTTTAAATTTTCATCAAGTTTCAGTCGCAGACAGAATTCAGCATCAGAATGAACGACTGGGTTTTAAATAAACGGGTGAAAGATCAGATTTAATAAGAAAAACTAATTCATTAAAGAAATAATCCCTGAAAACTAAACTGGTTGCATAAAAGCAAACTAACAAACACACCTGCCATCTGGCCCCGAGGCTCCCAGGAGCCGGAAATTAAGCTGCGTCTCAGCAGGACTTTCCTGCAAACACTTCAGTAAACGGAGTTTGCAGAAAGGTTGTCCAAGCTCTGGTCCTGGGGGCTTTTGGGGCACTTGCAATGATTCTGAAAGGACGTTGGCCTGAATTCAGGATGATCCAGTTGGTCCTGCAGCCTGGAGGCCGTTTATTCAGGTCTGAGGTTATTTAGACTGTCATAACAGAAAAAATGGTAAAGAAAATTTTTCAGTCATATTTCCATTATGCTATTGCTAGCAAGCAATGTTTATGGATCTAAATAGTTAGTTTGCAAGTTAATATATTTTAATCTAAATTTTTAATTAGCTAATGAAGCTTGAATTTAGAAGCTAACTATTTAGTTAGCCAGCTAATATTAGCCTGGCTTTACCTTCCTCTGCAATTCTCGCTTCCAGCACAGTCTGGGCTTTCTCCCATTGACTCAGATTGTCTCCAGTCAATTTCTCAAAGGGCCAATCAGCAAACAGGAGAAGTTGTGAACGATGATGTAGATTTTCTGCGCTGCAGTAGTCTGTCTGTAGTTTAGCGATGGCAGCGGAGGAAATGAACGTTCAGTCTGTGTTAGCTTTGCTTCCAAATACTGAAGTCGCCTCGTTCGGATCAGTGCTTCTCTCTTCACAGTGGAGGACGGTTGTTCCTGATGAGCTTCATAGAATCAAACTGGTGTATTTACAAACGTCACAGAGAAACAGAACAATTGGGTAAAATTAAAACATCGACAGGCCACGCCTCCAGGAAGCAATCGTTGCTCAACAGCAGAGTCCAGACCCTCTGGAAGCAAAGCGTCGTACAACGGCTTGGTTTTACCAGGTTAAGCTAACTGATTTCAAACAAAAATATTTAGCTCCAATCGCTAATGAAATATTAATTTGAAACTGTGCCTCTTCTAAATGTGACTGAAAAATGAACCTCGGATTTGCCAGGTGATGGGAAGTGCCGCCAATTTTGACCTAATCAGGAGGCTTTTGAAATGGCTCGTTTTCTAGGCACCAAAAAACATGAACTTAATGCAAGGAAACAGCTGGACGGTTTTTTAGCACTCAGATTGTCTCAGTAGAGCCCAAAATGGAAGGACCAGAGCCTGGCCTCTGTGTAGCGCCTCACATTCTGCCTCCCCAGAGCCGAACTTCACTCTGTATGAATAAACTTAAAGCCTTGAAGTGATTTATCATCTCAGCTTTTTATATCACTCAATCCACAAAAAGTTGTTTTAATATCAGAGACGAGGAAATATTAATTATTAGTCGTCCATCGATTCCTCCATGTTTCTCAGTTTTATCTGTTTTTACAGATCTTAGATTTTTCTCCTCCTTAAAGGGACAGTCCAAGTGTTTTAAAGGTCTTTTAATGGTTTATTTCATGTTTAAGTGAAGTTAAAGTCAAGAGGAAATGGTCTGAACTGGGTGAGAAGTCCTTCCAGGTCCGAGGCAACATGGACACAGAATATTACCCATAATTCATCGGTCCTGTGCAATAACCCTGTAATTATCCTCAGAAACACTTTGTTGCCTAAAAACAAACCTTGAAAATGAATCGAGTTTGCAAACTTTGCCTGTTTTGTGTTGAAACAGATAAAAAATGTCTGCATGGCAGAGAAATAGATTTCCATCTCCGCTCTAATCACCAGATTATTTCCCCTCCACTGCTTCCTGTTACATCAGTGATGCTAAAACTACACAAAATGCTGCAAGCTAAACATTGCTTTGTTTTCTGTTTCCATCTGCTGTGTTTTCACTACGTTTCTAACTGTCTGTGGTGTTTTTCAGCAGAGCTGCTCTGATTCTTCCTCCTCCTCCTCCTCCTCCTCCCTCTGCGGCACTCGGCTGAACTCTGCCTGAACCTTCGCCTGAACCCTGCATGAACTTTCCTTAACTGACCCATTTAATCTACGCTCAGCGTAAAGCGGCCGGCGTAGAGAGGAAAAGAAACGGGGGAAACGGCGATCCACGAGTAAATCCTCTGGCATGAGCGGAGTCAGCATCACAGAAACACCTGCTAATCACCAAACACGTGTGACGAGCGAAAGCAGCTTACATAAGAGCTGGAGAAGGAAGGCGGGAAGCTGGAGGGAGCGGGAACAACCGCAACCAGTTTTCATTTCAACAAGTGAGGAGACATCAGGTCAACCGTTCAGTCAGAGACGGGCTGATGTTACCTGAACACAAGAAACGTCTGAAACTGGAGGTGAGGCTTCAGGAGCTCCAGCACACTGTAAAAACACAACCTTATTTTTGGTCCAGTTTCTAGTGCAGATATATTAGTTCACTTCAAATAAGACAAAACTACTTACAGTAACTTTTCAGTAAGATGAAGGAGCTTGTTTTAAGTTAATAATTCCTTGAATTTCACAAAGAATTACTAGTTACAAGTGAATTAATTTAAGTGCTGATGATTATTCAGGTTTCCATCTTTATGTTTCGGTGCATATTTGAGCAATTTTGTGTAAATGTTCTTAATTCTGCAGCAGAAACTCAACCAGAGGTAGTTGGTATTTTTCCGGTCCTCCTGCTCTGCACGGCTGCAGATCCAATGCAACGTTTGATGCAACCTGCTGCGTTTCTGCATGTGGGGAATCACATCTCGGTGCTTCTGGACGGCCGGCTTGTGTGGACAGCAGATGATCCAGACTCAGATCTACTTCACCTCAGCCAATTAGATGTATTAAACGTTTGCACACTTTGGCTGTTTGGCCCCAAGAGGCTCTGAATTCAGAGAAAAATATAATCTGTTCATAATCTCTAGGAACTTGTTACCACTAACCAGATTTATTCCACTGGGGAACAAGCTGATAATTGACTTGCAGGGCCGTCGGTGAGATCAGTGAGCTTTCCCTCTAGGTGTTCCTGTCGGCTCCAATCAACCCGACTGGACGGACAGAGAAAAGTCCAAACAGTCCCGACAAAATTCACATCATGAAGCTGAAATGGTTCTGACAGCCAGGGATTCTCAGCCCAAAGGAGATGAAGGGAAACAGAGTCTGAATGGAAAGTTGAAGGTGAAACTGGTCACCTCAACTGGAAGTGGAAACCAGTGGGAACCAGTGAGACCAGTGGGAACCAGTGGGAACCAGTGGTACCAGTGAGACCAGTGGGAACCAGTGGGACCAGTGGTACCAGTGAGACCAGTGGGAACCAGTGGGAACCAGTGGTACCAGTGAGACCAGTGGTACCAGTGGTACCAGTGAGACCAGTGGGAACCAGTGGGACCAGTGGTACCAGTGGGAACCAGTGAGACCAGTGGGAACCAGTGGGACCAGTGGGAACCAGTGGTACCAGTGAGACCAGTGGGAACCAGTGGGACCAGTGGTACCAGTGAGACCAGTGAGACCAGTGGGAACCAGTGGTACCAGTGGGAACCAGTGTTCCCACTGCAGCAAACAGGCAGATCTTTGTTTTATAGATTACAGTCACTAAAAGGTTGCATTGTGCCCTTGTTTATATTTTAATAGTGTAATTCTGTAAAGACTAAATATGTCTGGTTGTCCAGCTCTGATTTACATATCTTGCTAAATTGCGGGTTTGAATATTGCAAAACTTTCCTATAACAAAATAGACCTGCAGAAAGAAATTACTAATATCTTACATATGCAAAGTGTTATGCTCTATATGGAGATGTTCGTTAGCTTTGATTGTATATGTCACATTTTTGTAATTTATCATTGTTTATTAAACTCTGAAAGATGTTTGTTAATATTCTGTCCTAGAATGAGGTTAGATGGGCCCTTTGTTTGTTTTGAGCTCCTGCCCCTGTAGTGTCTCTGGACGGCCCTGTATCCTAATGAGTTGAATTGAAAGTGTCATGGAGTCTTCAGCCTCATGACATTAACACTGACATGAACAATAATATTGAAGAAATAAATATATCAAATCTAATTAAAAACATAAATAAGTGATCAGTTATTTACTGTTATGGTCTGTAATATATATTTATTCTCAGTACTAGATCTGGTCTCAACAAACCCATGACACTTCAACAATATTATTTTACCTTTTATTTGGAAATAAAAGGTAAAATAAAATAAAATATCTGTTTGCCATACAGTCCTCTGTATTAACTATTGCTCGAAAGGTCTTGCCATATCAGTTTATTCCTCTGTATTTACTTTAGTTTCAAAAATTTATTTTTGCATTTTGTTCTTCATTCATTTCCATTTAGTTTCCTTTGATTAGTTTTATCCTTTTTATTTATTGCTATGTCCACTTTAGTTTCTTTCCTGTTGCTAGATTTATTGTTTATTGACCATCAGTAATCTTCACTCATCACCTGCTGCGCCTCCTAATCGTCATGTGTTTCACATCATGTGTTGATTTTTCACTGTTCAGCGTCGGATTCTCTGTTTTTATGCCATAATTCACATCTAGTTCTTCGCTCCGTTTTATGTCCCGCTTCTCCAGTTTCAGAGTTTTGTAGTTTGTTTTTTTTAACCCCTAAGGTGCAGGGCGGTGGGGAAGCATATCGATGGGGAAAAGGCAGACTGACATAAACCTTTTAAAACAACGGAAACAATTTCTGCATTCTGATTATTGAAATGGAAAAGTGCTGTGTTGTTCTATCATCCCCGTTTCATACCGGACCACTTACAGCTCCGTGTTAACGCTATAAAATGAACGCTCTCTATCGTGGTATCACCCATGGAGGGATTTCTTTATTTAAATGGGTTCATTTTTCAGAGGGATACACAGTGAGGGTATCGTGATTTTAGTAATTACATGTTTATAACAGTGATTTTCTGTTGTCCTTTGTTGAGACGCTTTACCAGGTCGAGAAAGAGTCACACGCTGTTAGACAAAGGGCCCATGGTAAAGAGCTACATGTTTGATTCTGTTAGACACCAAGGTCCATTTCTCACGAAAAAGAAACGTTTTCCCAGGCCACAGAGACATGGTGTGATTTCAGGGAGTGTCTTCAGTCCATATAATCAGCTGCCCTCCTTCTCCTCAGACGCTGCAGACTTTTTAGAAACTTTTCTCGAATGTAATGGTTAAAGCATCTCCTTTCAGCGCTGAAAGTGAATAAAATAAGTAAAGTCTGAATGATTTTCTTGGCTGATTTTATGCTCCGTGTGTCAATACAAATAATGATTCATCGATCAGGATTTCCATTCCCAACACCTTCCATGGAAGCGGGCAGCTTTCAAACGGAAATAAAACACTTTTTAATCTAAGTTGCTGCTTAACATGATCACAGAACTGCCAAAACATATAAAAATACCAGACAAAGTGAATCACAGCAATGTCATCAGCCGGTGAAACGCTGAACTGATGGGGAGAAGCTAGTAGCAGGAGCGGAGCTGCGCCAAGAAGCTAACAGAAGCTACAAACACTGAATAGAAGAAGAGCTGCCATCGATACAGTGGCAGCCAAGCATGATTTAATGTTACACAATACAGTTTTACCAAGTTGCTCAAAGTCTAAACTGGTATTGTTGTGCATTTTAAGGTGTAAAGTTTACCTTCGACCAAACGCCCCCCAGAGGAATCCCAGCGCCCCCCTTTTGTAAAAATGTCCGCCAGCGCCCCCTGCCGTCCTCTGAACGCCCCCTGGGGGGCGGTACCGCCCACGTTGAGAACCGCTACTCTAAATCGTTGTTTCTTCTGCTGTGCCATCACAAATGACAGATTTTTCCAAAAATAAATCGCCAATGAACTGACCTGAAGGAAGAAGGAGAAACTCTAGCAGTAGCGAGCCATAAACAGGAAACAGGCCCTGCTGCCAGTAGGGCACGTGCACAGCGCACGGCAGGGTATCAAATTACGCAGGTAAAATTCTGACACAGGTGTGATTTTACCTGATGTCTTGAAAGGTCAGGCTCTCCCGTGTCACGTGATACCGGACATGTCCGGTCAGCAACTAAATTGGTTGTTTACGAAGTGTGTTTTATAAAACTACGACATGTCCTATAGACCTTTAAATCTCGTCAACTGTTTTTAAATAGCTATAAAACCATAACATTTAGTGTAAAACTTGTATACGGGATTGTTTTCGAAGGATTAAAGACTCCTTTTGTGGACAAGTAAAAGAAAAAGTCACGTCTACACACTGTAAAAAACTGTAAAAAAACGGGTAAATGTACTGTAGAAATTTGAAGGAATTTCTCCGTTTTTTAGTTTTACAGGTATTTGTACCGTATTTTCCATTTTACGCATTGCATCATGGGAACAAGAACCTTCGCGAAGATCGAAAACTGGTCAGACGACATTTCAAGCTCGCTAACCGGACCCTGGAACATTTATCTTTGGACTTCGGTTGGATTAAGAGACGGAGTTACCTTTCTGCCACCTCACTGGTAAAGTAAAATAAATAAGAACACATTCTTTTCTTATCAAAATTACTCAATGTTGTTGTTTGTGAAAGAGCTATTAGCAATTGGTGAGACGCTGATGAGCCAGGTGATGTGCTGCTGTAATGTAATTTAGAAGCGTTTTGTAAAAAGTATGTTTATAACATGAAGTGTTTCTGTGTTAAACTTGAGTATCCATTCTCTTTGTTTAGAGATTTTCTGGGCTCAAACCCTGAACAAAGTCGACTGACACGATGCAGACGAAGGTGAAGAAGCTGCTTTGCATCCCAACCAGATGGTTCAAGTCCCTTAATGAATTGAATGACTAAGAAACCATGGAAACTGTGAGCCTTTTGAAGTTTAAACATGATTGATCATCTCATCAAACCTGGTGCACCAAGAACCTTTGCGAAGCACAAGAACTGGTCACAGAACATTTCAAGCTCTTGGTAACTGGACCTAAGAGTTGGATTAACCTTCTTTTGCAGAACATAAACATAAAATACACTGTTTTGTTTTATGTTCACAGCGACTAGAGTAGTGGCTCTTAACCTTTTTTGAGTTACCGAACCCCCCAGTTTCATATGCGCATTCACCAAACCCTTCTTATTCCCCCCCACCGACACACAAAATACTTTGCGGTATTCTGATTTAGTAATGTAATTATATTAGCTGTATTACCACCCCCACGCCACTAGAGGCAGTAGCAACCCCGAAAAAAATGCGACTAAGGAGCAGATTTAGACTATAGAATTTGGTAAAAACTGAGTTTTGCTGAAGTAAATAAAGACACAAGTTAAAATCCATGCTGAGAGAGGAGCTCCTTCAATCAGGGCTCCTCCGCAGCTCTGATTGGCTAAGCAATGTAACGTGATCCTCTGATTGGCTAAGCAATGTAACGTGATCCTCTGATTGGCTAAGCAATGTAACGTGATCCTCTGATTGGCTAAGCAATGTAACGTGATCCTCTGATTGGCTAAGCAATGTAACGTGATCCTCTGCAGCAAGTGATGGCAAAGCGGGGCGTCATCACGACTTTACACAAGTGTGTCTTTACCTCCGGGGCAGAGGCTCCGCCGAACCCCTGAGACCGACTCACCGAACCCCTGGGGTTCGATCCAGGTTAAGAACCAGTGGTCTAGAGGTAATGAGAGCACACACTCATGAATCCAGTGTCTTCCACTGTCATTTAGCTAAATATTTATACCTGTATTTCATTTATTTTTAAGTATGTTGGTCCTGTTTACAACTATGATTTTCATGTTCCAGAACAATTTTTTGTATGTTCCATCTTATAGTAATTAACAAAATAGTTTGACTACAAAGACTAGAGTCAATACTGCTTTACATTTAATTTATACGTTGAAATTTGTATAGTAAGATGCAATAAATTAGTTGTGATGTGCAGAAGATGAACATTAGCAAGCTCAAGAATATGTTTAACTGTTAATATATAATAGCAAAGGTTAGTTATAAAGACTAGATGACGTCAATTTATGGTCTTTAATTGCTAAATAAAATCTGCAAATTGTCGAATGGTTTTATTTTTATATCACTTTGCATGAACTACTTTCAAATTGTTTCATGTTCTACAACTACATTTCCTGTAGACTTAGAATTTAGTTTTGTTTCAAAATTATGCTAAGAATATATTAAATACATTAATATATTTTACACTATAATTAATATAGAATACAGACTTCAATGGTTTGGAAGACAAAAGTATTTGGAAATGTCCAAGGTTTATTTATTTTTTTAAAGTGTGAAAATATCACAAAAGACAGTAAAAAGACAGAATTTCAGTTTTGGGTTAACAAAATATTGGTATATTTGACATAAACTGTTAAATTATGAAAAATATTTTGATGGAAATTCTGAAAGAAAAAAAAACAGAAAATGTCCTGGTAACTTTTTGCCAGGATATTTTCTGTTTTTTAACAGAATTTCCGTCAGAAGTTTTCCGTAATTTAACAGTATTTTAGTTCAAATTTTTCCATAAAAAAACTGAAAATGTCCTGGTAATTTTCTGCCAGTACATTTTCTGTTTTTTTATGGAATTTCAGCAGAATTTTCTCCGTAATTTAACAGTTTTCTATGTTTAAAATTTAACAGACAAAAGCTGTTAAATTATGGGAAAAAATATGTTAAATTGCGGAAAAAATTCTGCTGGAAATTCCGTAAAAAAACAGAAAATTACCAGCAGGACATTTTCCTGTTTTTTTACAGATGTTTTTTCTTACTGTGCAGGTTGTTTACATGAACAGCCACTAAACACGTGATTAGTGATGTGATTAGTGATCCCATGGGTAGGATAGTCAGATGCCTAACAGTCATGCTTTTGGTCTTTGGGAGGAAGCCGGAGTACCCGGAGAGAACCCAGACATGCATGGGGAGAACATGCAAACTCCATGCAGTTACTATAAAGCCCTAGAGGTCGAGCAGGAGACCCACAGGACTCGCTATGAAGCCCTGGAGAAGCATATTGCATTTTCAAATGTGTAGTGGAGAAATCTCCGACCACATGTCTGAATACAGGTGGCTGTTTCTGTGGCTGGTCTGAAACAGCCACTAAACACGTGATTAGTGATGTGATTAGTGATCCCATGGGTAGGATAGTCAGATGCCTAACAGTCATACTTTTGGTCTTTGGGAGGAAGCCGGAGTACCCGGAGAGAACCCAGACATGCATGGGGAGAACATGCAAACTCCATGCAGTTACTATAAAGCCCTAGAGGTCGAGCAGGAGACCCACAGGACTCGCTATGAAGCCCTAGAGGTCGGGCAGGAGACCCACAGGACTCACTATGAAGCCCTGGAGAAGCGTATTGCATTTTGAAAAGTGTAGTGGAGAAATCTCCGACCACATGTCTGAATACAGGTGGCTGTTTCTGTGGCTGTGTCTGAAACAGCCACTAAACACGTGATTAGGATAGTCAGGTGCCTAACAGTCATGCTTTTGGTCTTGGGAGGAAGCCGGAGTACCTGGAGAGAACCCACACATGAGAAGCAGCTATTTCTGCTGCTTCTCTGTGTCCCTCAGCCTTTTCCTCAACTGTTCCACTTAAAGCTGCATGTTTTGGTATATATTCGCTGAAAGATGGTGCCTTTCTTCTCTAAAGATATCGGTTCCTTCTCCAAAGTGATGCTTCTTTCCTTCAGGGCAGCGTTTTCCTGCTCCAGGGCAGTGTTTTCCTTCTCCAGGGCAGTGTTTTCCTGCTCCAGGGCAGTGTTTTCCTTCTCCAGGGCAGTGTTTTCCTTCTCCAGGGCAGTGTTTATATGCTCCAAAACGGTGCTTTTCTGCTCCAGGGCAGTGTTTTCCTTCTCCAGGGCAGTGTTTTCCTTCTCCAGGGCAGTGTTTTCCTGCTCCAGGGCAGTGTTTTCCTTCTCCAGGGCAGTGTTTTCCTTCTCCAGGGCAGTGTTTATCTGCTCCAAAACCGTGCTTTTTTGCTCCAGAGCGGTACTTTTTTTCTCTAAGGCGATGTTGTTCTGCTCCAGGGTGGTGATTTTCTGCTCCTGATCGGTCTTTTCCTTCTCCAGGGCGGTGTTTTCCTTCTCCAGGGCGGTGTTTATATGCTCCAAAACGGTGCTTTTCTGCTCCAGAGTGGTCTTTTCTTTCTTGAGTGTTTTGGTGGCCTGCTCCAGGGTGGTGATTTTCTGCCTCAGGGCGATGTTTATATCCTTAACGACATTGAGTCTCTGCTCCTGTTTGGTGTTTTCCTGTTCCAAACTGGTGTTCATG
Organism: Poecilia reticulata; assembly: GCF_904066995.2. Taxonomy (NCBI): domain Eukaryota; kingdom Metazoa; phylum Chordata; class Actinopteri; order Cyprinodontiformes; family Poeciliidae; genus Poecilia; species Poecilia reticulata. The sequence continues at coordinate 30,250,544 of NC_088844.1, forward strand.
TGTGTCAAGATGGTGCTTTTCTTCTCCAGAGTGCTGCTTCTTTCCTTCAGGGTGGTGTTTTGCTGCTCCAGGCCGGTGCTTTTCTGCTCCAGGTCATTGTTTATCTGCTCCAATATGCTGATTCTTTGCTCTAGAGTGGTCTTTTCCTTTTCCAGTGTGGTGGTGTCCTGTTCCAGGGTGGTGATTTTCTGCTCCAAGCTGGTGTTCATGTGCGTCAAGAGGTTGCTTTTCTTCTCCAGACTGCTGCTTCTTTCCTTCAGGCCGGTGTTTTGCTGTTCCAGGGCAGAGATTTTCAGCTCCAAGGCATTGCTCATCTGCTCAAAGATGTCGCTTTTCTTCTGCAAGAAGGTGCTTTTCTGCTCCAGCAACGTCTTCTCCTCCTCCAGTTTGGCGTTAGCTTCCATCAAATTTCTGATTTTTGTTCTTAAATCCTGATCTTTCTCCTCGTCGTCTTCTTTGTCTGGAGTCTGTCTGTTGAAGGTCAACAAGCTTACTTTTTTTAAAATCCCAAACAGCTTCTCAGCCTTCGTTGTTACGGGTCTGGCTGCGCTCATTTGAAAATTTACTGAATGAGAAAGCGGTGACATGCTCTGCTCACTCATGTTTGAATTCATTGTCGAGAAACAAAAAACTTTCGAATGCTGATCTTGAGTAGTTTGCTCTGCGACTTCTGCAACGGTGTTCTGTCAGATAGCCATACATGTCAGAATAGCATACATGTAGTAAGTGCGCATGCGCACGCATGCGCATTCTGCAGGAGGTCTGCGATATCGAGAGGAGCCGTCAGCTCGTCATACGCGAGAAGAAAAAACAAGACCCAATAAAAAGTAAGTAAATAAATCAAATTTAATGCTGCTGCAGCTGCAGTAAACTACAAAACAAGCCCCGTTTAAATTCACGTTCCCCAGTTCATTGATATTTTTGGGTTGGATAACACGTCTGCTAGCTTGGATACAGTGATGGCTTTCCAGATAGGACTTCGACACATAGGTTTACTTATTAGGATTACTTACAATTCTTAAATGTTGAATTTGAATTATTTGTTTATTTTTTTAACTTTCCTTATCGTTTTTTTTCTTCACGCTACCAGACTGTACAGGCAGAAACCGTATTGGTATGGGTATTACCCACACTGAAACTGGGGCAAAACCAGTGTTTCACCTTCAAAATAAATCTTTATCTTTATTAATGTATATGAAAAGCATTCATGTTAAGTTTGTTTTTATATGTGCTTCACATTTACATATATTAAGATTTTGCAAATTGAGGTTGCTTTTGGAACATGAAGGCTTTTCTGGTTAACAGATCACATACCCGAGTACAGCCCCTGGGTTATGTAGCCAACAGTCACTATCTGTGTGACTTTTGCCTCAATTAATAAAAGACAGGAGATGTTCTTGAGTCACTTGAAGTCCCTGTGTCCACCATGCGTTGTCAGGAAGGACATGGGGTCCACCAGTGTTGTCAATAAAAATTGGGATCCGTCAATTGCATTTAAACTCGCTGTTACGTTTTCTGCAGTATTTCAAGAATTGCATTGTTGGATGCACATGCATAAACATGTAGATTAGAAGGTTTTTTTGTATTAAATCAGAATTAAAAAGGATGGATATGAAGAAGCTTTCACTACAAACTTTATTTTGTTTAGCTTAGTTTTGTATTTCTTGTCCTAAAAGCTGATATTTCGCAGAAATGTCATATTGCAGCACCAGTTGGCGTGATTAGTAGCAGGAGTGGGTGTGTTTTGTTGTTTACATGGCTGCAGCAGGGTATTATTATATATTTGAACAATTTGCAGTGTCTAATGAATTGTCTTGTTTAAATGCCTGTTGATGCAATTTACATGTTTTTCTTGTGTCATTTATAGCAAACATGGAGTTCAAATGGGGTGAGGTCTTCAGTTTTATTTCTGAAGGCTCTTACCCATTGACGCTCAACAGAGGACAGAGGCAAACTTTGCGGAAATATGCCGTAAAATTTTGCATCCATGGTAAGTTTTTTATTACATTAAATGCATAATTTCTTCAGTTTGCAGAAACATATGTACAAATGGGAGGGCTGCAGTCTGTGCAAACAGGACCCAAAGACGTATCCCAAGCCAGACTGCACATTGCTACCACACTGTATCAACATCGAGGTGAAAGAACAATTACAAAGAAGTCTTGTTTTCCAGGTTGCTGGATGAATGTTCGGAGATTTATAGCTTTGGACAGCTATGATTCTAAGAAGTTTTTGGTCAGAACACAAAAAATTATATTAATGTTGGGTATAAAGAACCAGTTCCCCTGTTCAGGGAACTGTGGAAGTCTGTGTGAAACCTGTTGATCAGTTTTTGTTAATATTCTAACAATCAAAAACACAAGATGGCTTAGGAACATATCACAGAATTTCTCATTCCAAAAACAACAAATTTTCCCATAGGCCATGTAGGAACAGTCCAAAGCATTGAAAAAATCCAAAGATATATGAAATACTAAATTGCAGTATTTTCTGTTATGTACTAGTAGAACATTATGGCTTGTCAACAGAATATAAAGAGATAGTACTTTAGTACTATCTAAAGTAAAATAGTACACAATAGTACTATTTTTGGTAAAGTACACTCAAAATGCCTTTATTTGTTCCCAGACAAGGTGGAAGAGTACTGTGTGGCATGCAACATGCTTCATTATAATGCAACAGAGAACATCATTGACATGGTAAACAATTAAACTGTACAATTTAACACTTCAAACACATTACTCTTGCTAACTCATAACTGTTTTCTTTTTCTGTCCACTTCACAGATACAGTGTGACTACTGCTCAAGGTGGACACACAAAGAATGTGCCACAGACATGGGTGACATGTTCAAATGTGAAAAGTGTAACATCAATTAAACAGTTTTACCCCACCAGTGATAGTGTGGATTATTAAAAATACAGAAGTAAAATGTTCTATATTAAATATATTGCATTATACAACTGATGTCATTGGTATTAATCAAGAAGTTACATAGTCGCTAACAACAAAGTGTATGACAATCAGACAGGTTAACTAATAAATCAGGAAGTCATACAGTAGCTAATAAATTGTTATTACATTAGCAGCTGTATGACGATCTAACACTGGCTTAATAAAGATGATTAAATATAAAATATGGTGATCATAGCGTACAATTGTCTGACAGAAATAGCTGTCAGTTTGTCCTACGTGTATCGCGATCTGACAACGTATGATGATCCGACAGATATAGCCATCAGATTGTCATACGTGTATGACAATCTGACAACGCATGGCTATCTGACAGAACAACGGCAATGACCGTAGAATTCACGTCTGCAGCCTTATGACATCAATGCATCACTCTTTGTGACATCAGTTTGGGTGATGTCACAAATGGATGTCAGTACCTCAACAGAACAACTAGAAAACTGCTGAAGTTTGAATAAAAACAAACTTTACGGCTGAATGCAGCTCGGCTTAGCTGATGGCCATTGGAGGCAGTTCAGCTGGTAATAAATTACCAAGGCTGAAATCCGCACTCGAGAGTCAGCGGCTCTTGAGGATAATGGCCTGGCACAGCAGGGTGCGAGGACCAACTCTCTTGATAAAGATATGTTAAAAAATAACACAAAAATGTATAACCTTTAATGCACATTTTGTGTTCATTTTAACACAGTGTTAAAATGTACATAACATTATAACACTGTATGTGTTATACAACACAGATTTACACATTTTTGTGTAAATCTGTTGGTCAGGCAGATTTTCTGACAGCAGAAAACAAATAAATGTTGTGAACAAATTCATAATTGCTCTTATTAGTAATTTGTCACATCAAAATGTAAAGTTTAGAGTTTTTGAGTTTTACTGACACAACCCACAGATCAATGCATATTTAATCTAAACTTTAAAATGTTCAAAAACCAATAAAGGAACATTTTGCTGTTGCAAAAAAACAGTTGAGCTTTTTCCTTCTAGATGAAAAGCACAGAGTACAAAAACTAAAACTGAAATCTTATATAGTTCATGATAAGACACAAATATATTAAAAGTAAACCTTTATTTACTATTGCATAACATTGGTGTTAGCTATGGATTTCATATTCCTGTTTCTGAAAGAAATACACTGGTATTTTCTTTTACTTAAATATTTAAATAATATAAAGGCAGATTTAATAATGGGTACTTTCTACTTTTACTCCACTACATTTTACAGTAAGTATCTGTACTTTCTACTTCACTACATTTCTACAAACTCTCGCGTTACTCGTTACGTCCAAGTCTCGTTGCGCTTTTTGTCCGTTAAAATGTGAAGTTCAGGGATTTAAGGTGGCGCCGTAAAATCCCAGCAATAACGTGACGTAGTGTCTGTTGTCACCCATCGGCTCCACCTTTACTCGCACGCGGAGCTCCAGACATGCGCAGTGGTTTCCTCTGAGCGGGAGAAGCTGTCTGTCTAATGTCAGTAATATAATAGCTGCATAAATTGATATGGCGACATGTAAAATCAGCAGCGCTTCGCTTTCAGAGACGGTGGGACTTCGTCCAACTTTTAGCGTCACTTGAAAAGGAAAGCTTAAAGAAAGGTAAGCTATGTGGATGTGATGCTAGCTAAGCTAGCTGTACAGAGACACATGTTGCATCTGCGATGAAAAACAGTTGTCACTCATGCCTGAACTATTGTGTGGAGATTTTGACTGAGGTGTCACAAATATGGGACAACGCTGGTACCAAAGTCTGCATTGATATGACATTAAGGAACGATCTGATTCTTCTGGACGGATCTTTACGAAGGTTGATAGGACTGAAGTCTCACTGAAAGCCGTTCTGTGTTCTTGTAATGCTCTGCATACACTGCAGTAGCTATTATTATTTTATTTCATTAAAAAAAAATTATATATATATAATTGGCGAATAAATAAAACAAGAACATAAGAACGCAGACCATGTTTATTGCTCATTGTTTTCGTCTCCTGTCATGGTGGCAGACTTTGCAGCAGGAGGGAGGATGCTTGGTTACTAATTGCTTATTGTGCCTCGGAGTGTTCATAGTTGAGCGTTGTTTAGCGTTAATCACTATGTTTAATGGTGCAGACAGTTGAGGCAGTATGGGCAACCGCCCAGGGCGTTATTTTTGTTTAGGGATGGCAGGAAACCTCTGTGGATTGTGGCACAGAGATGATACTGGTTAAATTTATTTCAGCTCTAAGTATTTAATATCTAGGTGTTTTTATGGAAATGTGGATCTTTCAGATCAATTAGAGAAGCAATTTTGATAGGAGCACTTAATTTTATTGTGTCACGTAGCGCGGGGTGCTGGTCTTGGTCTTGATTTGGTCTCGGGTTCAGTGGTCTTGACTACAACTCTGCTACATGGCTCCTTGGTTCCATGTCCTCCCTTTCAGTTGGATTTCTTTCAAAATAAAGGCCACTAGTGGCAAAAAAAAGTGAAGTTCATGCTATGTTAGGACATCCCTGAAATTATGATGCATAGAATCACATATCTAAGTCTAAACTATGTTACAGAGTAAACACAACATGGTTTATCTGTGGCATTGTTCATTAAAATGGCACATTTACTAAACTTACTAAACTTCTGTTTTTGTTTTGAAGGTTTCATAAAGACACAATGTGAGGAAGAAGAGGGAGATATCTTTAAAGAGACGGATTCACTGCAGCACGGATGAATCTCACATCGGATTTTGGACTCAAACTCAGCTGCTGAATCTCTGAAGCTAGAACTCGTCGGCTGGAAACAGACGACAGATAATATATATAAAGCTGTATGTAACCCGCAAGAAGGGTTACTTTAAATACCTTTTAATAGTAGATGGCAATACCAACACTACAAAAGTATAAGTAAGTTGGGCCTGATCAGGAGATTCTAAATTCGGAGGAGCCTAGGTGTGAACAGAGGAGAGCACACAATGTATATAAAAAAGTAGAATTTAATTTTTAAAAAAGTAGAATTTAATATAAACAACATTTGTGGATCCACATTGTACAAATAAAGAAAATTTGCACGCTTTAAAAAAATAAAATAAAATAACCCAGTCTTTTATGTGTCTGAAAAATGTTCTTTCAAAGTTTGTTTAGTCTTTCCAATATGTCTGTGAAATATTTTTTTGTTTCACGGCTGGTGACCAATCGGGTCACTGTGTACCAGTTCACTTGGTCCTCTGGGCTGGGGCTCGCCATCTAAGTTCTTGTAATGTAAGGTTGATCTTGATGTCTCTGGCACAATGTGTCAAAAGTGCACCATAGAAAAAATAACCTGACCTGGAAGAAGGTCAAAGTAAAATATCTTAAAATTCAGGACGCTAATATCAATAAAGCTTAAGTAACAATTCAAATTGCAAACTAAAAGTGCCAAAGTTCATTTATAACACTAAATGTAACATTCAAAATGTGGATTAGAAACCCGCATTAGCTCTGACCTACAGAGAACAGAAAGTTCCTAAGTAATAAGAACACATCACAGCACCATCACATTAACAACGTTGAAATATTAAAACGTACTAACAGAAAAATAAGTACATTTACATGGAAAAAATACAACATACACAATAATAATGATATAAAATTTATAATACAATTTTATTTTTTATTAAATTTGAACAGTTATTAGGTATTTTAGCCAATTTTTAGTGAATTTACTGGGCCAACGGCTGAGCGCGTGCGATTACTCACCGATGCTTCAATGCTATATAACTACCAGGGATTTTTCCGGACGTCAGCAGTTAGAAGCTTTTGGAGATCTAATAAAAAAAAAACCAGATTCACTATTTTGAATTATGAATTCTGAGATACTAATTTAACATTGTCTTACCAATTTCCAGGATTCTTTGTAGAATTTAACAGAATCTTACGGGGGATTCACGGAACAACCGTCAGCTCTCAGCTCTCACGGCAGTTAGACGCAATCTGAGCTAAATCTCAGCGCTGCAGTTAAAGGGGCGGGACAATCAACCTGATTGGCTGATGTGAAATCAGACGGTGCCAGTTATTGGTTGTTTAAAATGTCACTAAAAGCAATCATTAAAGGGATATTTCACAAGTTTAAAAGATTTTTAGCACTTTTTAAATCAATATTTAAGAACATATTTACAAACATTCTTTTTTTTAAAACTTAAATACTTTTTAATCTCGTGGAATGAGATATTAAATCAACATCTATTCATTTTACTTGTGTTTTTAACACTGGGTTACATGTACATGTTTATATGTACATGTAAACATGTACATCTACTATATATTATTCATATCATTACCATCATTTATTTGTTTGTATAGTTATATAAATATGTATTGATATTACTAAATAATTTATTTGATAAATTATTTTATATGATCCTATTAGTGGTGATTATCTGAGAGGAGGCTAAACGATGCTACACGTCTGATGACGATGCTGAACAGGAAGTCCTGACGCTTCCTGATCCAGACGTCCAAACTGGACATCTCTAATCATCACACCAAACTCTAATTTATTCCACTTTCTGTTATTCCCTCCCATATTTTCCCTTATCACGATGCTTGATGTTTGAAAACACCATAAATTATTCAACCTGCGGCTTTAAGTCACGGCTGCAGGCAGCAGCTGTGAAGTGAGCAGCGCTGTGCTGATGTGGGTCACTGTGTGAGCCTCCTCAACCCAGCAGGGGGTTCTGGGTGGGGGGAACCCGGGTCGGATCCAGTAAATGTTTGGATCTGTGACAGACATGTTTGGAAACAGGGCGGCGTGTTTGTGCCGCCGCCTCGCCTCCATCAGGGGACCGCCAGTGTGATGCGGCGGCGAGCATCCAGAGTGTGTTCAGGGGGGTTTCTAGTCCAACACCCGGAGTATTAATAGCCGTAAACTCCAGCTGACCCCAGCAGCCGCCGGCGACTCAGGCTGATGCAGTCTGCCGTCCCTCCATGTGACGGCTCTGCCTGTAATCGTATCGCCAACGTGGAGGACGAGGACGCATCACACGGTCCGACCCGGTCCAAACAGGACAGGAAGGAAGTCCTGAAACAGTCCTTCAGATCGTCCCTGTCGCTCTTTGTTTGACGGACGGCTGCAGGTACCAGAAGTCGGGTTCAAAGGTCAAACAGGGCATCCCGAAGAGCGGGACGGCGGCCCCGTCTCAAACCGCGCTGCTCGGAAACGTCGATGACAGAGGTCAAAGCGGAGACGCGGCTCGGGCCTCGGAGACGTCCCTCATGCAGAAGACTCGCTGTCATGTCGCATCACGGCCGAACAAACGTCTCCCAGGTTCTGACACAGATTTCCTGGTTCAAATCGTAATAAAACACTCGATCCGTCAACCGAGAGCGGAGCAACTTCAGCTGCTTCAGAACCCGATCAGAACCCGATCAGAACATCAGGATCAGTTCTTACAGTAAAACACTGACAGGGTTTATTACCTGGAAACATCAGAACAGAAACAATCAGTCATTGATCTTTGATCTGCTGCTGGGCCTCATTTAAAACATTTTACTGGTTCCACCTCACTAGCCAAAGTCCGGTTTGGTTGGTGAGGTGTGAATGCTAATCAGACTCTGGTCCTCCAAACTGGTCCCAGTTCGGTGTGGTTCAAATTCATATGGGAACGCCAAGCGGACCGGAGACCGCTCCAAAGGCAGAAAGTGGACTAAAGCGCAAAGCATTCTGGGTAAATATAACCAAAGCTAACATGCTAGCCTAGCGCTAGCAGAAGAAATGGCTCCTGGTCTTTAGCCTAAAGAGAAATCCTCCAACCACTAAAATCCTCCATCTTGTTTCCATCTGGTGAAGAAGGAAGTTGCTCTGAGCGTCTTCAGAGGTTTTTGTGTCGTTTCCTTCAGTGGTTCTTGGTGCAGCGCCCCCACAGGCCAGGAGGGGAACAGGTTGGTTTGACTCAGAGCCACAGCAGCTGGAGGTGGAGCAGATGATGGAGTTCTGGTTCCAGTAGAACCGGGTCGACCGGACCATCAGCGGTCGACTCCATCCTGGAGTGAGAAAGCTGATCGTCCTGAGAGCAAACCTCCAGTTCAATTCAGGTTAATTTCAGGGTATAGAAACACGAAGGGGACAATTAGCCGCTCACATTAGTGTGACGATGAAGGAACGGACAAGAGCGGCGGTTCTGTTCCTGCATGAAACCGCTCAGAACCGGGTCAAAGCCTTTCCTCTGAGCACAAAGGCAGTCAGGGTGAGCTAAGGTAAAGCAAATTAATTGGTTCTGGTCGCCTCGTGACGTTCCCGAGTGAAAATCTGGTTCCTGGCACGAAGCCTCGCTTCTGTTTACTGGGGCTTTAAACCGTCACCTGCTGGGCTCATGCTCCAACAGAACCGGATCAGAATCAAGGTGCCACCAGCACAGAGCCTTAATGGGATTCAGACTCCTGGAGGAAAACAAAAGTTTCTCCAGACGTTTGGTGACTGGAGCGGTTCTGCTGGCTCGGTTCTGCTGGAGCGGTTCTGCTGGAGCGGTTCTGCTGGAGCGGTTCTGCTGGCTCGGTTCTGCTGGAGCGGTTCTGCTGGCTCGGTTCTGCTGGCTCGGTCCAGGTCTCGGTGAGATGTCTGACGTGTGAGCCAGGAGCCAGCCCAGGCCCGGTTCTGTGGGAGCGGACTCGTGATGATCTAATTCCTGAAAGCTGCTCCTGTTTTGGCAACAGAGTTTTAATCTCAGCAGGGGTCCGATGGAGCCGGACCATCAACCGTCCAACGCAAAGACGGATGAAGATTAATTCATTTTTCACTTTGTTGTTTAGCAACACAGCAAAACAAACAAGAAACATTTAATTACAGGCAAAATAAAAAGTAATAAAAACTTACAGAAAATCACTTCACTGCCTCTAAAGGTTGGACAGAATATTAGGTTACAGCTGCCAGATCAATAACTAATATATTGGCTCATATTTGCCACTCTGGATCAGAGCAGTTTGTCAATAAATGAGGAAGTTTATTCTGATTCATTTGTTTTTTAAAACGATTCATAGGTAAGATCTGATTTTCTCTGGTTCATTTTTATTTATTATTTCCTCACTGGGCCTTTGGTTCATTAACCGTGTGTTTAAATACGTGTTTACTCAGCAGTTAAAGGACAAAAACAAAGATTTTCAGGATCATAAGTTTCTTTTCTAAACTCCCATGAAGTTTTTCTTCTTGTACCTGGAAACATTTCACAACGTAACCAGAGATGAGACTCATTATTAAACGTTTGTGGTCCAAAGCCAACAGTTTAATCCAAAACGGGTCAAATCAAAGGAACATGAGGGGAAAATGATTAAATAATAAACTAAACATGCAACACTTTAAACACATGAAAGAGGTCAGAGTTATTGGATCTGAATTATTATTGGTCCAAAACTTTGCAGGTTTGCCTCTTCAAAAACATTTTTTAGTCTTCAATTGGAATAAAGCCTAAAATCAGGATTTAGGTCAGTATTTCCTGGAAAACACTTGATGTATTTAGCCAAGATTAATAACTGCATTCAAAGCAGATTTGGGTTTAGTAAAGTGAACTTTGGAGTAAAAGTCACCGACATCCTGGCAAAAGAACAAGAAAAACTTTAAAGCTGTTAAAAGACAAAGGATGGATTTTCTACTGAAAGAAAATTTTACTTTGTGATAATTTAATCCGGATTAAAAGTAGAAAGTCTAAATCAAACACCTGTAAGTTTATATCACTCCTGATTTGAGGTCAGGGGTCACAAATGGCCCCCGGACCAGAAATGGCCCCCGGACCGCACCTTGGACACCCTGACAGCAGAGACTCAGCTGCTTCTGTTCTGGTCTGCAGGTCTTTAAACGTCTGACTCCGTTGATCAGAGCTGAGGGGAAACTGACGCTGCAGCCTCCGACTGGCTGACATGCAGTGTGGTGATGGTTGAACTGCTGCTGGTTTGGAGCTGCAGCCGCCTCCATGTTGCACCAACAGCTGCTGTGTTGTGGGTCGCCATGTTTCTGTTTTCTGCAGCTTATCCAGGATTATTCGCTGATCCAAAGTGAGCCTGGCTGGGCTCAGAAACAAGGTGGGCGACTTTCAGGCGGCACCAGGACAACGGCCCGGCCCGGTCCGGTCCGGTCCGCCTTCAGGCTGCAGCTCCACAGGCGCCTGGCTGGTTCCCAGTCTGATCCATTGGGACCGAACTGGGATGAATCTCCATCTGGCTGCAGGTCGGTCTGTTGTACAGAACCTGCAGCGCCATGCGGCCAACAGAGCGCCGCATGGCGTCGAACGCAGCTCACAATGTTTACTGTAAACGCAGCGCTGACATTCAGGGGTCAAAGGTCAAACACAGCCCACACTGAACAGCATCAGATTTTAACGGGTGTGAAGGTCCAGCAGGAGGCCGGCTGGACCTTCAGAACCGATCTCAGACTGGAAGAAGTCCAGAGCCAGAGGAAAGTCCAGGAAGCCAGAGAAGATCTGAGTGGAAGAAGTTTGGAGACTTTTATAGAAAAGTTTCTGATTCTAAGAAAATCAGAAACATCAAACAGTTTCTCTGCTGGTTCTGGTTCTGCAGGCGTTTTATCACGATATTTAGCAGAACCATCATAAAACCGATAAAAGTGACAATAAAAACTATTCATTACGTCTCATTTATTCGATCTCAGCCTGAGGAGCATAAACAGCTTTTGACAAACATGTTTGTTGTTGATGTGCTTCATCAGGAAACCAGACTCTGAGAAACTATCTGCATTTCATCACTTTTTCAAATTAATTAATACTTACTGACACTTTTATCAATCAAACTGTGAAGAAAATAAAACTAAAACGGTTTTGGGGAGTTTTAACCCCTTAACTGCCAGGCCACCGGCGTCCTCATCTGTTTGGAGGGTTAAATGTTATTAACTGGAGTTTACAGTAATAATGATGATTCAGAATTGTTATCATACTAACTTTTTATCATAATTAATCATGATAAATGGTAAACGATATGATAAATCCGCAGCATTACTACAGAACTGCTGTCTGAGACATTTGACCAAATATTAGGGGAAGAGTATGAATATATTTGAGTCAGCTTGGATCATTTCTAACCCAAGAAAATCCAGAACTTTTTTAAAAATCTGTTTAATTCACCTGAAAGTTTCCTGCAGGGTCACAGGTTCTGATATCTGGAGAAACGAACCGGAACCTGAAACTGGAGCAGAAGCCGCTCGGCTCTAAACGACGTTCATGCTGACGATGGGAACGTCTGACCTCTGACCCCTAACCCGGTCCGGGTTCCCCAGAGTTCAGACCCAATCAGAACATGATGCAGCACCGGCTGGACCAGAACAGCCTTTAAACAAGCTGCAGGTCCAGAGGAGCTTCGTTTCCGTTTGGGATTTTAAAAACGGTTGAAAGTTTCCAGTTTTACATCCTATAAATGTTTTTATTTGAATCATTTTATTTAGTTTTTAGTTCTGCCTGACCTTTTGCCAACACTTTCATAATTGTTATTATGGATTATTAATTAATCCTTAAAACAAATCCACTCATTATTTTCCCCTATATTTTAGAAAAAAGATTAATTTCTATATAAATTTATTGTAAATCAAAAAAAGCAATTATGCTAAATATGTAATAAATAAATTCATCTCCTGTTTTTATAACAGATTTTACTTTATTTGTTCAAATATCCATTAAAGGAAATGTAAACAGTTTATTTATAAAATACAGCAGATCCAGAAATACTGAGACACATTGAACAAAACAGTTTATATAAAACTTTAAATGTTTATAGAAATTGTTATTTAACTACAAATTATTCTTTATGAAAGGAGAAAATACTTTGAACAATATCTGCATTTGCTGGAGAGGTTTAAAAAATTTAGTTTTTTTTCCTTTTATTTAATATAAAATAAAAATTAAAAAGCTGAACATATTTCACACATATTGACAATAAATTAAAAAAGCTTTCAATGGAGTCCGTCACAGATTATCGTCCCACTGCAAACAAACAGGACAGAAAACAAAATTATCCAAACAAACGAGACAAATGAGCAACTAAAATTCCTAAATATATTCCATAATAATAACTGCTTTTATTAATCACACAATTAGTCACTAAACTGATGGAAATATCAGCGTTTGGACCTCAGGAAGAACAAAACACACAAAATGATATAAACCTAAAACAGTAAAACATGAGGTTCAAGTTTAAAATTACAGCATGCAGCAAATAGTAGTTTATTTATTTACTAATAGTAATAAAATAAAATTAACAATAGGCAATTAAATATACAATTAAAATGAAAAACAAAATAAGAAAAAAATAGAATAAAAACAAATGAACAGGAAATACTTAAATGTACAAATTACATAATAATTGAATAAAATAAATTAGGAAAAAAAAAATAATAATTTTATACATATAATTCCAGTAATTCAAAATCAAATGTAAATATTCTGAATGAAGATGAAACATTTTTAGAATCAAAAATTTAAACGGAAAGAAAAACTAAAGAAATAAAAATAATAATAATAATATTACTACTAGTAATAATAACCTGATTAATAATAATAATAATAATAATAATAATAATAATAATAATAATAATAATAATAATAATAATAATAATAATAATAAAACAAAAGGTCTGCTTACCTGTCAGTTCCTCGCTCTGCTCGACAGGAGGCGCTCTGGTTACAGCATCAAACCGCCGGCTCCAATCTGCGCGCGCACACCTCTGTGCGTGAGCGCGAGCTCGCCGCCGGCTCAGTGATTGCTACGAGCGCAGCGCGGCGGCGCGCTCAGCTGTTCGCCCCTCCCCCCTCCTCTTCCTGTCCGTAAAACGCGCACGCGGGCGCACAGAGGGCGCGCGCGCTCCGTGTTTGCCCACATGAGCCCAAACTGTTTTTGTCGCTGAGAAAACAAAGTCTGATCGCGCCGCCCGCCTGCGCGCAGCCCAAACACGCACCGAGGCGCGCTTTTACGCACAGCCTCAGATCTGGATTTTACGCACACGGAGCGCGGAGCAGCTACACCTGTGCGTAAACAGCGCCGCGGGGGGCGGGGGGAGGGGGCAGATCAGCAGCCGCAGGTTGATGATCAGAGCCTGGAGCCGCTGCGGGAGTCGGTGGAGTCTGCGGTGTGAGCGCGGGGCAGGAAGGAGCAGAAAGAGGATTTTTGGAGAAGCTCCTCCTCTCCGTGATGTCGGAACCTCCTTAATTACTAATTTCTCCACATCGAAGCCACGCTCTTTCCCTCCCCCTCTTTCTCTTTCTCTTTTCTCTCTCTCCACTCCTCCATCCATGCATCTCTCATCCTGACCCTCCTTTCTCTCTCCTCTGTCTCTCTCTGGTTTCCAGGATAACGGAGGTGGACCAGCCTGGAGGAGCCGCTTTTTTATTATAATTATTATTTATTCCCGCTTTTTGTTTGGGTTGTTTGTTTGTTTTTGTTTTCTTTCCTGCCACCGGGCATGGGGGACGTAAAAACCCCGCCGACCGTCCACCGGTCCTCCTCCTTCAGCATCAAGAGCCTCCTGCTGCCCTCGAAGTGCGAGCGCCCGGACCCGGTGGCCGCCGCGATGGTCGGCATCCCCGGAACTCTGTCCCCATCACCGGGCTCCGACTCAGACAAGTCGCTGGGCCCCCCGGAGCTGGACTCCGCCGCCGCGGGTCTGGAGCAGGGGAAGCCGGGCAGGGAGGAGCAGGGGGAGCATGAGGAGGAGGAGGACGGAGGAGGAGGAGGCGGAGGAGGGGAGGACTCCAAGCCGACGCCGACACCGGAGCAGAACTCCACCGGGAGCAACAACAGCGCGAAAAACGGGAAGTACGACAAGCCTCCGTTCAGCTACAACGCGCTGATCATGATGGCCATCCGGCAGAGCCCCGAGAAGCGGCTGACGCTCAACGGCATCTACGAGTTCATCATGAAGAACTTCCCCTACTACCGGGAGCACAAGCAGGGCTGGCAGAACTCCATCCGGCACAACCTCAGCCTCAATAAGTGCTTCGTCAAGGTGCCCCGGCACTACGACGACCCGGGCAAGGGCAACTACTGGATGCTGGACCCAAGCAGCGACGACGTCTTCATCGGCGGGACGACCGGGAAGCTCCGCCGGCGCTCCGCCACCTCTCGCGGGAAGCTGGCCATGAAACGCGGGCTGCGCTTCGCTCCGCTCGGCTTGGAGCGGCCGAACAACCCGCTGTACTGGCAGATCTCCCCGTTCCTCTCCCTGCACCACCACCACCACCACCACCCGCACTACAACGGATCCTCGCCCGGCTTTCTGAACCAGGCGGCGGGTTACGGGTCGCTCCTGCCCGCCGTGGAGCAGCTGAGTAACGGGGACCTGGGGCGCTCCATGGCGCTGGGCTTGACGAACACTTACGGGATGAGCACGTCGCCGGTGGGGCTGCTGTCCGGACAGACCGCCGGCTACTTTGTCTCAGGGAGTCAACACGCCGCGGCGGCGCCGGGGCCGCCGGGAGGAGGGCCCCCGCCGCAACCGCCACCCCCGCCGCAGCATCTCCCGCAGGGCGCCGCAGGCTTCGGCGGCCTGGGCTCCAGCGGCTCCCCGCAGTCGCTGCTGTCGGACTCCCTCAGAAACGGCTCCTTACCGGCCTTCTCCCCCAGCGTGTCGGCGGGGTTCCCCGGGGTGCTGTCCCACCAGAAGAGGGTGACCCCCAACGCCTTCCTGAACTGACCTCCCCCTCCTCACCCCTCCGGACTCTCAGCGGAACAAAACACGTCTGTAAAGGGCAGAAAATACGCGGTAAATATCAGACAATGAGCAGATTTATAGAAATATATTAATGAAACTTTTTGGCCATATTCTGGTTTATTTCGATTATTTTCCAGAGGAAAAAAAGGGACAAACTTTTGTTACCCGCGGGTGTAAAACTGTAAACTAGACTTGCCAAAGGTAACAAACACTAGAAGAATATTTCAAACTATTTATATCTTGTACAAAGATTTTCAGTACTTTTCTTTAAGTCGTTTTATTATTTATGTTTTGTATTTATTGTACAACGTATTTAAATTTTATTCTCAGTGTATTTACTCATCAGTATTAATGAAAACGGGTGGGATTATTATTATTTATGAATTTTGGAGACAATCAGAACTTTTTCTGTTTATTTGAGTGGAAAAGGCGTTTGAATAAGTTAATAATTAATAAGAAGCCTTAAAGTTGTGAAAACAATCAGGGGTTTTAGAGGAAAAATAAGCCTAAAAATCATATCTGCACTCAGGTTTGAGCCCAGACCGGAGAGTTTCCTTCCAGAATGAAAATATCCAAACTGAAAGTTTGTATTTCTGTGAAACAGAACAAAACAACAAAAATAATAATAAATAATCTCTGCTGCTGCTTAAAATCCAAATATTTGACCCGGATATTAAAGTTTTGGAACCGAACTCTTCATTTTAAAGTATGCAAAGCAAATCCACGTGTTTTAGAGACTTATGGAGTTTGGTGTGTGTGTAAGTGTATGTGAAGGCCTGTTGAGCCCAACCCCCTCTCTGCGCATGTGCGTAAAAAGGCCCGCAGCTCGTAGTATTTGTGCGCAGCGGCTCCCCCGGATGGCGCACCTCCAACCCGCTGCGCTCAAGCAGTTTCCCGCTGGACGAGTCGCGCGGACCGCGGAGGCCTCGCACCGACCCAGCGGCTCCAATTAACCAATTACTAGAAAATTAAAATGAATTCAAACCTCACACACAAACAGGTTCCGTTAAAACTCGTTTTTATTCATTTTGTAAAGCTTTTTGCGCAAAGAACAATCAGAATAAATCCCGACAATCAGCCGAACCTTTTCTGGTTTCATTCCGCTGCAAACAGAAAATATGCAACTTTTTCTGCTGTTTTTATATTTTTCTGACTCTCAGATGCAGAACTTTATTTACAAACTTTCCTGATAAGAAAACTTTGCTCGACGTGTTTCATTTAAATAAAAAATAAATCTCAGATTTTCTAAATTACTTTAAATGTTTTATTACAAATTAATTATGTAGCTCATTTAAGGCCCTCAATATTTTTACAAAACTAAAAAGAATTTGAGATGCTTTCTGTCTAAAAATTGGAAATTAGATTTTTTTTTCTTCCTGAAACTGATTTTAAATTATTCAAAAACAAATAAATGTAGATTTTCTTTTTTTTAGAAAGCTAGAAATTCTCAACAAAATTATAAATCAGGTTTTATTTTGAGTTTGTTTTAAAATCCATGTAAGAAAAAATGCAACATTCGTTTAAAAAATGCAGGAATTTTTTATCTGAGGCAAAATATTAATATTCTCATCGGTTTTGCTGCAAAGGAAAAATAAAGGAAACGTGTCAGATTTTCTATGCAAACGTCCCAATAATCAGCATTGATCAGTTTGTTTATTGATCCACTGATCTCAGGTCAGTTAAAAGCTGCAAAAATGTAGAAATTTCACCAAAATGCTCATTTAGTTTCAGGAGCTTCTGGTTCTTTTAATCACAGGAAGATGAAAATGTTTGTTTGTTTAAAGGACATTAGATGAAAGCGGGAGGATTTCCGTCCCTTTTAGCCGCCATGTTGAACATTTGGCCTGTTCCTGAAGCAGTTCTGGTTCTGGTTCTGGTTTCTGTCGGTTCTGGAGAGTTGCTGGTCAGATTCCTGCCTCAGACCGAAGCCTCACATCTCCAGATCCTCCCTGCTGGGAACTAAAAGCACAAACCGTCCAGCAGGTCTGACTGAGGATCCTGGACACATTTTCTCTTCGTGTCACTTTGTTTTCTCATATTTTGGGTTTGTAAAAGAAAAATGTTTTGCAGATTTATTTGTTTTTATTTTACTTTTTCTTTTTTTGCACTTTTGTAGTTAGCGTTCACCTGTATGAAGTCTGTACCGTCTGTTTTGTTGCTGTTTGTCTGTCTGTTTTTTTCCAGAGAAACTAAAAACTGATTAAAAAGAATAAAATAACCTGACGGCCATCATGTCATTTCAGCTTCCAACAAAAACTGGATTTAGATTTTTAACTGTTTGCTTAAAGACATTTTATTTTACCTTTTAAATACATGCAGTTTATAACTGGATGTTTTCCTTCCACAAAACTTTAATCATATTTAGTTTGATTTAACTGCCAGGAAACAACCAATAATATTTATATTTATATTTAAACGTGAAGAAATTCAAGGATTTTATTTTTTCATGTAAATGTTTTCATTATTAACCATCAAATTGATTAACTTTATTAATAAATATGTTATATATTGAAATTTCCCCTCAGGGACAAATAAAGTTATTTGAATTGCATTGAATTTATATTTTTAAAATAAATATTTTTTTATGTATATATTGGAGGAGATAAATAACCAGCACTAAAAAATAAATAAAAATAAAATCCTGAAAGTTAATTTTTCCATCATTGAACATGTTTTTATTTTGTCTTTTGTTTCTATTGTCTTAAGGTTTTTTTAACAGCTCCAGTGTTTTTATATTATTATTATTATTACAGCCTCTTTAATGCAACACGTTTAGATTTTTCCCTGTTTCAGGCAAATGTTTGTGCTTTAAAAAGAATGTTTGACCTTTAGGAAATAATGAATATTTAATGTTTTGTTGAATGATTCTGGCAGCGTGGAGCTCGTTCTCAGTTTATCAGGCTAAAGTTCATTTTTTATTCAAAGTCAGTTGAATTTCCTGTTATTCTTCATGTCATCAGTTTGGTTTTATTCCAGAAGAGACTCGGTTCGACTCCTCGGAGTCGTTTGGGACGTTTAAAGGATAAAATCGAGTTTCTTGGACGTTTTCCTCAAGCTGTCGTCCCGTTTCAGGAGCACAAAGCCAACAATCGAGCATTCAGTCAGTTTCCAAACAGTTTGAGCTTCTTGGACTCAGCGAAGCGTGCAGAGTCACATGATCCATCTGTGTGTGTGTGTGTGTGTGTGTGTGTGTGTGTGTGTGTGTGTGTGTGTGTGTGTGTGTGTGTGTGTGTGTGTGTGTTTGCTCCCCAGCGTTCAGATGGACTGACCTAGAAACAGGGCAGCACTGCAGCAGGATTAGAAATAAAACACTGAATTTTGTTAGAGGAAAGTGACAGTTTTTCATCTGTTTCTGACAGAAATTGTAATAATTTTTGCGCCGATGAAAACAACAACGTTGCTGATTGTTTACTTCAGCGGCTGCAGGCCAGGATTACCTCCACTCTGCAGCCGACTGCAAACACGCAGCCAGGATCATTCAGGAAAACGATTTACACTTTATGACAATAAATGGGTTTGGAGCTTCATTGAAATTTACAAAAAAATAATAATCCCAGAGAGAAAACAGATGTTAGCAGTCAAAGAAATAAAGTAAAGGACAAAAATAAAAAACAGCTCAGTACATGAAAAGCTGAAGTTAAAGACAATAATAATAATAATAATAATAATAATAATAATAATAATAATAATAATAATAATAATAATAATAATAATAATGGTAATATTACTGATTTAAACTGAGTTACTTTCTGCTTGAAAGAACATTTTTAGTTCTTTAGAAAAAGAAACGCCTGATATTATTGGTGTGATTTAAAAAATAAAATAGAAATAAAACATAAACACTCATCATTTATTGCTGGATAAAGTTATTATTTCACAATGAAAACAACATATTAGTTTAAATAAGTTTCTGCACAGGGCCGCTCCAAACATTTCCAGGGCCGCTCCAAACATTTCCAGGGCCGCTCCTAACATTTCCAGGACCGCTCCAAACATTTCCAGGGCCGCTCCAAACATTTCCAGGGCCGCTCCTAACATTTCCAGGGCCGCTCCAAACATTTCCAGGGCCGCTCCAAACATTTCCAGGGCCGCTCCAAACATTTCCAGGGCCGCTCCAAACATTTCCAGGGCCGCTCCAAACATTTCCAGGCCGCTCCAAACATTTCCAGGCCGCTCCAAACATTTCCAGGCAGCTCCAAACATTTCCAGGCAGCTCCAAACATTTCCAGGGCCGCTCCAAACATTTCCAGGGCCGCTCCAAACATTTCCAGGGCCGCTCCAAACATTTCCAGGGCCGCTCCAAACATTTCCAGGGCCACTCCAAACATTTCCAGGGCCACTCCTAAGTTTAATTTGGGGGCCGTTTCTATTTGAGCTCCTCCCCCTGCCGTCACCTTTAACGTGTTTTTATCCAACATGTTTGCTAGTTTATGTGCTGCTAACAAGCTGTGATCCTTATAAATGTGACATTTAAGCCAAAATGATGAAAACCACAGAAATCATCTCCTCCGTTGAAGATCTACCAGCAGGAGGCTCTGATTCAGTCTAAACAGCTTTGATTTGAGATGCATCAAATCATCATCCTGTCATTAATTCAGCCACAATTTAACGACTCTGGTGGAAAAATGTAAATATTTTAAGTTAAATAATTTTAAAGAAAAGTTGAAGAGCAGCTTGTAGTTTTTAATCTGTCCTGGTTTTTCAAACATCAGATTGTTGCAAAGTGTTATTCTAGCCATGGAACCTCTTTAGAAATGTGGACCATGGACGCTGACGTTAGCATTAGCTGCTACATGTTTAGCATTTAGATGCTGCTTTAGCCTTTGGTTATAGGCTAACTCCTATTAGCACAACTTGAACACAATAATAGTCTTTTCCAGCGTCGCATCAGATCCGTTTATGAAGCCGAAATTAACCTTCAGTGGGCCGAGAGAAGCAGCTTAGTTAGCTGTTAGCGGATGTAGCTTGTGCATCAGATTTACAAGCATACCAGAAAAACAAGAATAAAAATATTCCAGTTCTGAATTTTATATGTAAAAAAATTAAATAAAATCTAAACGTGCTAAAATCCACGTAGTTAAAATAAAAATGTTACAGTAATTATTAAAAGAACTGATGGTTAGCTTTGCCACAGTTTATGTTACAGAACATTTTGAGGCGTTTTGTTAACGGACCAATCAGATGACGGGGTTGAAGTCAGCCCACCGGATGATGTGGCCATAAGCGGTACTGCGTGTGAAGTTGAGGCTAGCTTTTAGTATTAGCATTGGTTTTATAGACAGCATGGTGAGGTCAGCAGGGGCAGCGGCCCCCCCCCGCCCCACCTCTGGATCCACTCTTGGTGTTTCACATC
Source organism: Poecilia reticulata (assembly GCF_904066995.2). NCBI lineage: Eukaryota > Metazoa > Chordata > Actinopteri > Cyprinodontiformes > Poeciliidae > Poecilia > Poecilia reticulata. Next base: position 30,271,513 of record NC_088844.1, read on the forward strand.
ACAGCTGAGCAGCACAAAGTGATTCCTGCTGCGCTGAAGCTGCTTGCACCAAATTATGAATTCAGAAGTTCCTAAGATGTAAACGCTGAATTTTACGGGACCAATTAGAGAAACAGAACCAGCTCCTGGTTCCGACAGGAAACGGTCAATCTGACGATGATGAGATTCAGAGCGACAGGCCTGATGAAGAGCGGCAGAGACGAATCAGGACTGACCAAACTCACGACGGAGAAACATGGAGGAAGCTCCAAATGTTTCCGTGTTTTATGAGGAAAACCAGAGTTTTATCGGCCATGATGCCGTCTGGACCAGGAGCATCAAACGGGTCAGGGAGAAAGTTCAACTTTTAGAGTCTGATACAGACAGAATGAAGTTCATGTGGAGGACAAAAGACTGAAGTACAAAGTAACTGAAGGCTATAAATGTATTTATATTTTTAATTCAAAAGAAGACGGCGGCGGCGGAAGCAGACAGCAGCATCGATGTTCGGACCGGCAGAACTCGGCGTGTTTGAGGATTTACAGCAAATATTTTCTCAAGGTAAGAAGAATAATGTACTTCATAGGGACGAGCCAATCAGATGTTATGGAGAAGTTACGTGTCTAATCAGTTACCATGGAGAAAATGTCCCACCATCATGTAGCCTAGCATGTAGCATCTGGACATCTGTACGTTTTTCAGTGTAAAGAGAAACACGTTTACAACATGATGGTGCAAATCATCAAATCATCGACGATTTGATCAAATCAACAAACACGTCAGTATGAAGAAGGTTTGGGTCGGTTTCTGGGCCGACAACCAGAGTCTTCACACCCGACAGTCCGGTCAACCGAACCGAGACCTACGTCTGTTGACGCCTCAACAACCGAACCGGATTTCTAGGCAACCGGACTGGAGCGGGACTAAAGCGGATTGAACTGGGCTGGTGTGAATGCAGACTAAATATCAGAGGAGCTGAAGCAGAGATACGAGGCTGTATGTATAGTTATGAGCTTGTGAAAACATGTTCACCTGATTGAGACGTTTTGGGGTTCAGACGTTTGCAGAAAACTAAAAGATTCGGTCCAGATCAATGACTGAATCGGTCCAGATCAATGACTGATCCGGTCCAGATCAATGACTGATCCGGTCCAGATCAATGACTGATCCGGTCCAGATCAATGACTGAATCAGTCCAGATCAATGACTGAATCAGTCCAGATCAATGACTGAATCGGTCCAGATCAATGACTGATCCGGTCCAGATCAATGACTGATCCGGTCCAGATCAATGACTGATTCGGTCCAGATCAATGACTGATCCGGTCCAGATCAATGACTGATTCGGTCCAGATCAATGACTGATCCGGTCCAGATCAATGACTGATTCGGTCCAGATCAATGACTGATTCGGTCCAGATCAATGACTGAATCGGTCCAGATCAATGACTGAATCGGTCCAGATCAATGAATGCGGCGGGGATAATGGACGTGAATCTCTTGATTCCCTTCGGCTGCCTCGGGATTCCCCGGAAGGATCCGGAGAAGGTTCTGGATCCGGTCCAAACACAGATGTTTTACGGTCATTTCTTTCTAAAATTATGCAGGAAATGTTTAAAGTTGCATCATTTGACCCTCATTTTGGTGCCAAAACATGTAAATATTGTAACTATTCCATAAAATCATGAAAAAATGAGCAAATAAAGAGACAGAAGCAGAAACGCGCTGCTGGACTGAAGCTCCCTAATTAAGATGCCGTACTGCATCTGCAGCAGACATCATGGCCGCCGCCCCGCTCCCAGTCTGAAGCCAACTGGCCGCCAGTGGCAGCTTCATATTTACTGCACAGACATGATGAGGGGAGTGTTAATCCCGCTCGGATCCAACGCTTAGGAAGAAATCCCAATCCGAACAATTCCTCTGAGGTTTCACGTGAATTTATTCCAGAACCAAACGCCGAGTGGCAGGATACTCTATTCTGGAAACAGATCATTAAGATCTACTTATGGGTAATTAATGTCCATCTTCCATATTTCAGGGATATTTGTGGTTTGGGGCTGCAGCCTCAGACTCGGTCAGGCTCTCGGATCAGCTGATGACTCGTAAACACTGACAATACTGAGCTGTCAGGAGGCGGAACTGGGTTGAGGTGATGAATAAAACATGCAGACTGGCCTGTGACCTGCTTACTGCGCCGCTGTCATGCCTCTGATCCGCCGCAGATTTCTGCCTCAGTCTGAGTCCCAACCTAACGGGAGGTTTGTTCAGACGGACCTGAGCAGCTGAAGCTTCGTTGTGTTCAGGCGCAGGGAAAAAATCTGTTTTTTCTGGTCCAATACAGAACCTGTTTGGTGACTTTCTTTATTAGGTTTTATGTTTTAATCCAAATTCAGACAGAAATGAGTGAATCGGTGTGAGGAAGCCATGTTGGAGCCGAGGATTCGCTGGTGAAGCTGGAGGAAGACAAACTCAGCGGTTGGAGAAAATCCTCCCTTCAGGTTTAGAAACTTTACGAACAGATCTGCAAACTAGTGCATCAAAACGTACAAAAATGTTCGCTGCAGCTGGGAAATCAGTAGATCTTAAAGGGGCGGTGTCGTGTTTTCCAGCAACTATGTTACCTTCAGTTGTTACAAAAATATAAATATCAGATACGACTTCAAACTAATTTGACTTTGTAATTTAACACCTTGAAATTGGGCGTCTGTCTCTTTAAGAAACTCATGCTATCTGAGGCTCCGCCTCCAGGAAGCCGTCCCAACATGGCTCCTCTTTTAACCCTTTAACGTTTTCGAGATGGTGGGGAAGCTCATTACCCTGGAAACTGCAGCGCCTCAAAGGCGGGGCTAGAGCCGACCGGGCGTTTTGCAGCTGATCGGTTGCCATGGCGATTCTCAACGAATCAAAGCAACACTCCAGGTTTGTTTCGTAAACCGGACTAGACAGGAAAAATGATCGATTAAAACCTCACAACTGACCACGATGCATTTTAATCAATTTACTAAACTTGGTCATTTGTTTCCAAAATCTTGTTTTTATTTTATTTTTTGCTCGGATCTGGCAAAAATAAATAAATAAAAATTAACTTGGGACTTTAAAAAATGTCTATAAGTCCAAAACCTGCAAACACATTTTGAATCTGAAATAATTTACACATCCTGTTCCAACAAAAACATCTCAATACTTTAAGTTTAAATTACTGCAGCTGGTTTATTGTGTATGAAAAACATTTAGTTTCTTTCCTTTTTATTGTCTGTATGATTTTAACCTTTAACCCCAGAAAAACCTTCACTTATTTTTCAATCAGCCGACATTAAGAAGCTGAATTATGCGACTCGAAGTGGAAAAACTGATTTTTTAACAGGACCAGATTTTAACCGACTCTTTCTGAACCAGCTGTAGTTCAGAAAAGGAAACTAAAGTCAGACAAACTCAGGATCTGAACAATAACTGAAAACATGGCTTCACTTCCTGCATGTCAGGATAAATTTGTGCCTAAAGCAAGAGAACAACAACAACCTGATCCAACTGGTTTCCAGTTCAGGTTTCAGATCCAACCAGTTCATTAAAAGACAACTCAATAAACTGCAGAAGGGAAGTTTCCTAAGCGGAGGAAACTTCCTGTCTGCACGTAAAATGTTACCAAGCGAATGAAAATCCTGACTGATGATTGGGGATTTTATTTTGAAGGGCTCACAGAATCGTTTTATTGCTGTAGATTTAATGGAGGTTTTCAACATGAAACTGTCCGTTTGCTCTGGATGCCGTCAGACATTTGATTCTTTTCAGATCAAATTATTTGACGTAATGTTCAATATTGCAGTCAGGTGGTTTTCTGTGGATATTAATCAGACGGTTCTGATGGGAGTTTAAACGGTTTCAGTCACTGAAAGCAGTTTGGACCAGTTTTATTTCACCTGCAGCGCATTGATCTGATTAGGTGAAATTAGCCTGTAGTTGGTGGTGAAGGACAGGAAGCTCAGGTCAAGACTGGGACCCTTCAAAATAAAATAAAACACTGAGTCCTGGAAACAGCCTGAAGAACATAAACAAACATTTTTATGAATGTTTTTTCAATATTTGACTGATTTTTTCCATTTTGGAAACAAAAGTCCAAATTAAAAACTAATAAATGACCAAAAATAAAAACTCAAAGCCGTTATCATCTAAAAATGTTTATAATGTTTCTTCAACTGAAGCTGATGATCAGCTCGTTTATTTATTTATTTATTTATTTATTTATTTATTTATTTATCTCTTTTCCTTCAGCAGACGGAGCTAAATGCTGAAATTCTGTCGTTTGGATGTTAAAGTGAAGCTGCTCCGAGGTAAAAACAGGAAACGTTTCCGTCTCAAAATCAATATTTATTCACCTGTTTGTTCCTCAAAGTGACACCAAAATAAAACAGATTTATAATCAAACCTTTTAAACGTTTCAACCATCCGGTGGATCCAGGATGTTTTATGATTTTAACTCTACAACTTGTTCAAATTTACAAAATGAACTAATGTTGTGAAATAAATGTAACAGATTTGAAATAAATCTTTATTAACTTTTAGTTCATTTACAAAGGAATAAAGTTTTACTTTAATAATTAAAAACCTCTGAAATCGTTTCCAACATGAAGCTTCAGATGCTTTTATTAAATTCTCCTGCGTTTTATTTCGGGGCAGCAGGTTTGTGAGGGATGAAGCAGGAAGTCTGTCGGCGGGCGGATTACAGCCACTCAGAGGAATCCACATCAGAACCGCCGGTCCGGACCCGGCGGTTCTGAAGGATTACATCATCTAACAAATACACGTGTTCATTCCTGCACATTTAACAAAATATCCAGAAAATAAACGTTTAGAAATCCACACATAATAATAATTAAGTTTAAAAAGTTCATTTATTTCATAACTACATTAAAAACTCAAACAACGGAGAAAAACTTTTAACTTCTTAATTTCTGTTTATTATTATAAAAACTCAGCATTTAAGATTAGAATAAAGCAACAAACTAATAAACATGTTTAATTAATGCTTATTAATTAATGTTTTAAACCTGTTGGCTACTTTCAAACGTTTTAACCCGACAAGAAACAAACGACTGATACGTCATTTTTAAGCAATAAGAACATATTTACTGGTCTTATTGACTTTTATTAGTTCTTCTGTTGAATATTTAGCTCATTAATTATTTTAATTAAAAAACACGACTGTGATTTAAAGTTTAATCAGAACTTGAGCCTCGATGCTCCTGGACTGTTTGTTTCCTGGAGTTTGAAGAGAAAAATTCCTTTGGACATTTTTCCCATTTTTATCATGAAACTGTTTCATTGCTCATCTTCTCTGAGTCCCGACTGACCAGTTCAGTTCCTGGTGACGCTGATCGCTCCTTCAGGAACCGCCTGCAGTAACCGGACCGGGCCGAGAGGTCGCGGCCTCCTGACCTCCCTTTGAACCCAACAGGAAGCTTAATGGGAATTAAAGTTCAGTCAGAGTTGGGAAAGCCTTAAATCCTCTCCTTTCAGTTTGTCTGAAGAGTAACAACTGAGCTTCTGATCAAAGTCCCGACGGCATTGTGTTGTTTTAACACTGATCACAGAACCGAGCGAAACCGAAACCCGTCAGAACCAGAAGCTCCAGTTCCAACGTTTGTTTTAACCAACCGTAACATTTAACGTCAAAGTTTAAATACTTTACTTCACAGTGAAAGAAACTAAAACTTCACTGATGATCCTCCAGGCTTCACTTCATCAAACTCGCCCTCAGGTTGAGGTGGAGCAGGGAGAAGTGGGCGTGGCCGGCGGCGCCGCCAACATGGCCGCCGCCAACATGGCAGCTGCCGGGTTTACAGCTGATGTTCCTACTGAAGTGTTTACCGACTGCAGGACTGATTTACTAAGCCGAGTAAATTAGCATGAAGCTGCAATCCAGAGGAATCTGCGATTGGAGCGGTCAGCCCTGCAGGTGGTCCCACCACATTAACCTATAAATACAGAGGCAGCCATCTTGATTGGATCAGGCGCAGACCAATCAGAGCCGAGCTGCTGCTCATCGGGTCTCACGAACCGGACAGGCGTCCATGTTTCAGCTACAGGTGCAGAGAGCACGGCGACAAGCCGCCAAACTGATTTATAATTATTCAATAACAATATATCACTGATACACTTTAACATCTGAACTCAGGAAAGTTTTAATAAACGTTTTTTATCATCCAACAGTAAAAAACTTTCTTCACTTCACCAACTCGGCCTAATTTCTCCTTTTCACGCGGCTCACAGTGAGGATCCACTTTTCCACTTCCGATATCGATCGGAAACTGCAGACTGGCTACATCAGCAGATAGCCTGACTAAAATCAGGTCACAGTTGTCTTACTGCACAAAATGAACATAAAACCCCCCGAAAATATTCAACACCAATACAACTACAATGAATTTAAAGGTGTTTCTGGTTTGATTAGAGATCAGAACTTCATCTGCTGAGTCAAACCAGCCTGTTCCCCTCCTGGCCTGTGGGGGCGCTGCACCAAGAACCACTGAAGGAAACGACACACTGAGAGCAACTTCCTTCTTCACCAGATGGAAACAAGATGGAGGATTTTAGCGTTTGGAGGATTTCTCTTTAGGCTAAAGACCAGGAGCCATTTCTGCTGCTAGCGCTAGGCTAACATGTTAGCTTTGGTTGGATTTACCCAGAATGCCCTGCGCTGTAGTCCACTTCCTGCTTTTGAACCATCTCCAGTCCGCTTGGCGTTCACATTCAAACCAAACCCAGACCGAGGTCTGAAGGTCCAGAGGTCAGAGGTCGATTAGCGTTCACACCTCGCCAACCGGACCGGACTTTCCACGCAAACGGACCGGAGCTGGTAGAAGCGGACTGATTAATAAATGAAGAATGAATCCTGTAAAACGTTTCCATTTTTGACGTGGTTCTGTGATCTCAGCGTTTCACAAAATGTCTCCACAGCGGACGACAAACGGCTCCTTATGAACGTTTTTCCCACCATTAGCTGTGAATGTTGTCGAGTTTTCATCAGGAGAGGAAAGGAAAACATTTCTCCACGGCTCGGTTCTGACTGGGATCTGTAGTCATAACACTGGTTGTTATGGAGCCCGGCTCGGTCCGGTCCGGTCGGACCCACAGAGTACGAGCCTGCGCAGAACCGCTGACTGAACATGCTCAGGGTTGACGCTCCTCTGCTTCTCTTTGTTCGCCGTCATGTTTGGTATTTCTGTGTGACGGGACGGTTTCACGTTTCACAACATCGGCGCTCGCCTGCATGGAGCCGGAAACCTGCAGGACAGAAACCATCATCACACCGTCGCCGAGTCCCAGGAGGCTCTGAGGGTCCGGACACGTTTGGGTTTGGGTTAAAACGACCATGAAGGAAACGAAGCTTCACAGCAGGAGAACAGGAACGACGTGTCCTGATTAATGCTTTCACTGAATTAAAGATGCTTTGCTAAAACATGTCTGCTGCTATAAATGTTTTAAAATTTCTTCATTTTTCTCTTTATGACTCTCATGTGAACTCAGATTCACCTTCGCCGGTGGAGCGTTACAGCTTCATCACACTTTAACTGCTGCAGCTTCATTTCAAATGCAAACAACAGAAACAAAAAATGGATGAAATATTTCATCCATCTGCTTTTTGACAGCTCAGCAGTTTTTACTGGAAACATGTTTGTTATCAAGTTTAAATAGTTTTAAACTATAATCTAAATTGAATAAATGTTGCTCATCTAAGAAGGTCTACTGATCAGTCAATAACTCAGTTTATCAAAAAGTTTATTTGTAAAGTTTGTTCAAAGAAACAGAAACAAAGTCATAAAATCAAAAGTCAAACAGATTAAAACTGATAAACAAGAATAAAAAATAATAAAATGATGAAAATAAGAATCAAAATGGAAATTATAGATAATAGGAACTAGATACGGTAGAAGATCTGAACATAAAACGTAAAGCAGATGTAGATTTTTTAAAACGTGACTTTTTAAAACCGAGATCTGGATTCATGATCAGTTTGAATCTAAAAGACCTGAAATATTAACCACTGCAGTTTAAACTCATCAGTTTCTCTCACCGAGGGATAATTACTAAAACGTACATTTAGTCCTAATTAAGCTAAAAGGAAGTTTAGTGAACTTATTAACTGGAAAAATATTATTTAGATGTATTGAAATATGAAAAACAAACAGATCCTGAGGGTTTAAAAACCACCAGCAGGAGGAAAAGAAACCAATAAAATGTTTAAAATGTTTAAAATCAACGTTCATCTTTTCCACTTTTGCTCCATAATTTTATTTCTGAGGATAAACGAGGAGACAAAATGAACCTACGGGACACCGTAGCTGCCAAGTTGATCCAGAAATAGTGAATAAACCAGATCTGGGTCACGTGACTTAATTTATGTAAAGGCAGCAAAACGCTGCGGTTGATTTATGGTAATAACTACAGTAATAACACCTTTATTACTGCAGCACCTTATGAACAAAATGCTTCACGTTTAAAGAATAAAACATAAGTTTTAATGAATGATTTAAAGGATAATAATGAAGATCCTGGTTAATATTTAGAGTTAAATCATTTCATAAACCAGCATTAAAGCTCTGTGATCAAAGTTTAAACATTTAAATAAAATCTGGTGTCGTTCAGATTAAAACTCTTCATTCAGATATAAAAACTGATCAAATAATCAGGATCATTCAAAAATGAAAGTTTTCCTATTTACCTGGACATTCATTTAAAAATCAAACTTGTTGATGATTTCAGATGTAAAACATGAAGAACTGAGTAAAAATCACTCCGTTAAAAAGTTGAACTCTGAAAGTCCTTCAGGTTTAAATCGGGTTTTATGCATTTAAACGGTTCCGGTCCAGCCAACAGGGATGGAAATAAACCAGAGAATCGTCACCAAATGAACGGAAACGTGAGAATAAAATGTGATTTAACGGTAATAATCTCACATTCTGGGCTTTTATTGAGCAGCAGGCGGATTAACGAGACGACAGGCGGCGAGTCGATGCGACCAGGAAATTAGCCTCAGGAATGTTTCCTCCAAAGTTCACCAAATAAAACCCACTCATGTCATTCTCCTCTTCTAATTAACTTTCATTTCCTGATTTTTAAAATTCCCATCAGAGACGAAACGACTCAGGAAAACTTTAAAATGAACTAAAAAAGTAACTAACGAATCTTTAAATCATTTAAATTTGCATTTAAAACATTAAATGCTGATTTTGTAGCAGTAAATAAATGACTTAAAGTGTTTATGGTTTAATTCTGGCTGAGGTTCTGCGGTTCGGGTCGAGACAAACAGGAACAGAATCGATGTTTGGTTGCGTGTGAAGCAGCAGGACTCTGGATTTTGGACGTGAGTCCAGGATTATTCTGGCCTTTGACCGTCTAATCTGAACGGCGCGTCCTGTCGGGTCGCAGCCAAAGAAAGTCCTGCAGAGGTCACAAACACCCGGGTCCACTTAGGTAACCCTGGAGTCCAAAAACAAAACGGTTCCGACCCGAAGGAGATCAGATTCACCGAGTCAAATCCAGCCGCTTTCAGGGAAACGGAGGAACAGAGACGATAATCTGAGGCGAGAAATCAGACAAACTCAGATTGAGACAGAATAACGATCCTTTTAAAACAGCTTCAAACTGCAGAGAACAACTTTTACAAAAAGTTAAAATAATCAACAAAGGATTTAGGTTTTTAAACATTTATTTTTATGAATGCACATTTTGAAAGCAAACAGAAAACTCATATAAAGACAGGAGAGTTTAATATTGTTGGATTTTATGAAACAGAACAAATAAATCAAGAGGATTTGAAGGTTAAGAATTTACAGTTTTTATGTATAAAACACTAAAACTGGATGAATTTAACATTAAAACATAAATTCTGGTAAAATTTGTGTTTTTGTAAGTTTCCACTTTCTGCAACAATTTAAACATTTTAAAGAAAAAACCCTCCAAACGTGACGCAGCCCTGGAGTCTGGATAAGATGAAAACTAAAAACTAAAACTAAAAACTGACGATAAAACAATCAGCTGTGGAGGAACGGATGAACGTCTGCAGCTAATTAAGGATTTAAAATGTTTCTGGTGCAGGAAGCGAAACTCATTGTTTCAAAGTCAAAATAAATAGAAAGAAAATCAAAAGTTAAACTTTTTTTTACTGATGACAGGAAGTCATGAAAACGACAGAAATGTTTCTAAGTGGATGAAAGTCCAGCAGCCGTTGTATCGGCGAGGACCAGTGAACCCAGAGGTCAACCTGAGACATTTTCAGATAAAAGCAGAAAATAATTTCACTGTAATTTATTTATGATAATAATCAGAAAATCCAGAAAAGTTCTCAGATGTTTGCTTAACAAAATTAAATGTTTTTAACTTTTTGTTTTCTATCTAGAAAATATTTTTAGTTTATTCAAAGCAGCTGAAGAGAAAATCTGGAAATGAGTTTATTCATATTTCTGCTCACAAAAACTATTTAATAAACAGAGAAAAAAAACTAAAACAAATAAAAGAAAATACAGAAGATTTTCCTTCTAAGAAATACATTTATTTTTGAAAATATAAGAAATTACAGAAAGTCTGCAAGTAGTTTTTATATAATTATATTCAGGCCCCTATTATATATATTATATATTTAATTTTGAACATCAGTTACCGTTTTAAAAGACGCTGTGAAAATAAAGATGAACTTCAGTGATAATCCAGAGATTATTAATCTGGTCAAATCTGGTTCAACAAGAGCTGCGAGCGAAGAAATGGAATAAAATCAGTAAACTAAACAATTCAGTTTTACAGAGAATCCGATAATCTGCTGCTTCACTCGGTGCTTTTTCAAAAGTCGTGTTTGTTGTTCTCAAATATTTAATTTAGTTATAAAGAATAAAAAAAAAACATTTTTAATAGAAACCTAAAAAATAAAACAGGATGTTTTTACGTAACTTAATGCAAAGAGATAAAATCCTGCATAAAAACCAAAAAATGATTGAATAAAGTTTTAGTTTTACACCAAAACATCCTCTGTACTGCAGATTTTTAGTTTTTTAACATTTATTAAAATGTTGATGATTCTAGAAATTCAGTGGAACAAGAAAAAGATTTAAACTTTAAATTTTAACAATCAAACCTTAACGCAGCTTTTTATAAAACAGGAATAAAAATAGAAAAATAATAACAGATCTTCAGCTTTTCACAGTAAAACTACACATTTCTCCACCAACCGGCGTCAACATTCATGTTTTTACGTTATTAATTTATTAATAACAGATTGTTGAGTTAATGAGCCGATAGAGGAAACTGGAAACCTGCAGATAAAAACCTACTGGTCAGGCTGGTCAGGCTGGTCAGACTGGTCAGGCTGGTCAGACTGCTGCGCTACGGGAAGCTGTTTAATATTTAATGCTGCCAAGTTTCAGCATTTTTAAAATTACGTTTATAATTTAGATCAAACTGTGAAAAAGTTAAAATGTAAAAAAAAAAACTAAGACAGAAAAAACAGTAAAAAAACTAAATTAAATCAAAGATGCTTTAAAAAATTCAGCTTTTTATTCAGCGAGTCGTTCAGATAAATTAAAAAACTTTTTCCGGGTTAGTTTAGTTTAAATAAAACTTTTTTACATCCACTGACGTAAAAACGTATTTTTATTCTTTTAGCCTTTAACTTTAGTTTTATGCGAATTTTTAAACTTTTACATTTGTGAGTTTACATTTTCTTTAACAATTTAAACTGGGCTCAGAAATTAAAAACAGAAAAATACCAATTATTTATTATTAATGAGACTTAATTACAACAGATTTCAGTTTACAGGAAAATATTATTAATTTAATTTAATTCAGGCAAAACTTTTTCCAAAAAGCACAAAGTTAAAATTATGAATTTAGTTAAATTTAGCAAATATACACAAGTTTTAATGAATTTAATTTTCTGTTACATAGCAATAAAAGTAACTTATTGTGGTTTTAAATAGTTAAAGTTGTAATTTTAGATTTTCTGTAAAAATTCATTAAATTTTTACAGAAATAAAAATGTTTTATTGTTTAATCGTTTGTTGCTGCTGAGCCTTTTGTTTTAGAGTTATCTTTATTTTTTAAATATTTAATTTAAATTATGTTTATTCAGAATTTTATTCTGTTCTCATGTTTAACGTAAATGAATCTAAATATAAACAAAATCAGATGATTGGACATTTATGCGTCTTTTTGTTGAAACGTTTTCACGTTTTTTTTGAGCCATAAAGACAAAAAGTGGATCCTGGTGAAAAAGGAGCCATATTTTGCATATTTATTTTAAAAGTGAGGTTAATAAACGTGATTCTTCCTGAATGTTTCATGATGTTGGTGGAAAAGTGCAGGAATCCGCCTGAAGCTGAAACTGGGTCACGGCGGCGGATCCTGCTGACTCGGCGCTCAAAACGCATCCAGATCCTTTTCAAAAGGTTTTTTTTTCCAGGTTTGAACTTTTCTGCGGCAGTCAGGCCATGTGAGGCGATTCGGTTCTGTGAAATGTGAGTAAATCAGCCGCCGCTTCAGGTTCATCATCATTAGCGCTTCCTGTGACAGCGGCTAACAGCCCGTGTCACATCCTGTTTGTTTATGACGGAGGACTGTAAACACCGGGGCGGCTGTCAGGGCCTTTCAACGTGAGAAGCCCCTGAAGGGGCCGGAAGACGACCCGGCGCCGCAGCACTGAGAAATCACAAACTTCAAATCAACTCAGATTTTAATGAGTCATTTTCCTGAAGCAGGAAATTTGGAAAGAACTTTAAAAACATGTTGAATAATGTTATGTTTGAGAAAAGATGTTTTTAATGTTTTGTAAAAACATTATTTCCATCTCTGATTCTGATATTCTGCTCAAGTTACGTGGAGATTTATTAAATATGGATATGAACTGGGTGGAAATGATCAACCTTTATCATTTTCACAGGAAGTTTCTATACATTTCACAGTATCTGACCAGTCCTGAAATGTCCCACAGCGGTAGGAGTCAGTGAAGGCACCACAGGTTTATGGAACCAAAGAAATCATTAAAATGTAATTTAATCTCAGTCAACAGGAACTTTGAGCTGTTTTATTATTTTAGTTAACAGTTTTTTATTACTTACATTTATTAGATGCTTTTATGTGAGGAAATGTGACGTTATAGTTCTAGACTGATGTTGTATTTTATGTTTAAAGTCAAACTGGAAACTTTTAGGACAGAACCAAGTTTACTGAACGATAAAAACATTTAAATATTTCACATTTCTTTAAATGTATTGATTTTTAAATTATTTACATTTATGTTTTGCAAAGCAAAACAATTATAAAAATCCTAACAAACATGTTTTTTGTTCATTTTAATTTATAGTCAATTTTAAATATATTAACATGTAATTTTTTTAAATAAGCTGTTATTTTTATTTTAAGACATAATGACAGTTAAAGTTCAGAGAACATAATTTCTACTATTCAGTGATTAATTTTGAATTAATTTGCAGTTTTTCTCCCTGAACCAGTGGCTGCAGCATAACGTGTGATTGTTCATGTTTATTATTTTAACTTTTTTAAGTGTAATAAAAAATTTCCAACATGCATTTTTCTGTAACTGCATCTAAAAAGGCAAAAAATGTGAAACAGTTTTGATTTGGGGAAAATATTTAAGCATTTGAATAAAAATTGAACTTTTTAGGTTAAAATAGAGACTTTTTAAATCGAAACCTTCGGTAAATCAGGTGTTTTCTGATGTAATAAAGGTTTAAGTTGGAAGAAACCGGTTGTTTGAAGTGAAGTTTAGTTTTCAGACGCTGCCGGAGAAGCAGGTCTTCAGCAGGAACGTCGGCCAAAGATCAGCTTTAAATAACTTCCTGCTGCTCAGTGAGGCGTTTAATGACCGACTCATCGACGGAAACACAAAGAAACACATTACTGGACGTCCTGATAACGTCCAGAAGAGTGGGCAGGTTATAATGCGCCGTCATAATTTGAGGTTTTTAAAATGCTGTCATAATAATCGTCAGTATTTACAAACACCTGGATGATAAGTCAGGATTTGTGAAAGCTGTTTAATCTGTGCAGATTAGAGCCGGGGAAACGGCTCCGTGCTGCTCATCGGGTCGCTGTCAACGTCTTTGGCCTCTTGTTGTTTTGACACACTTTACAGTTTCTTGTCTGTTCAATGTTGAGTTTAAATCCCGCAAAGCGGTTTGTGTTTGCCAAAGCAGAAAGGTTAAACGTGTATTTGCGCCACACCGGAGCCATTTTGACACATCGGTTGGGTTTTGGTCCCTCCAGCCTCAACCTTCCAGAGTTTTACTTCTGGACGCGTTGCGGACGATGTTTTGGCAGCCTTGAACCCTCGCTGGCCTCTGCAAAGGGCATCGGCGTTAGCCGCGGCCAGGACGCAGTAAAAACTGCGCTGCAGTATTTTCAAACAAACACCGCCGCCCTGACCCGGCTGGCGGCGGCGCTCGCTCCTGCCCCGCCTCCCGCCGAAGATCGCGTGCAGAATCCAGGCAACGGCGAGCGAGGTGAGCGAGGCGAGGCAGCGCTCGGCGCTGCTGCACACCCAGGCGGCGTGACCTTCCCCTCCGCTTCGCCACACAGCTCAGCGACTCACCGAGCATGCTCAGTAGGAGCCGCAGTGTTTCGTGACAACACTAATAGTCTGCATGGATCACTGGCACGCAGAGTCACTTCTAATTAGAATTATCTCAATCTTCGCCAGGATCTCATGTCGGTATTTTTTCATCCGCTACGAAACGCCGCCGCCGAGTGGTCGAGTTCGCTGCCAGTCACGGTGCTGGCTCCGCCCCCAGCCCCGCCTCCTCACCTCTCCTCGCTCTCTGCTCCGTCTTCCCAGTTTTTTTCCTAAACAGGGGGGACACACCGACCCGCTCTTCATCCGCACCTCGTGGCTTCACGCTCTGCTGCCTGCGCATGCTTTCGTTTCTTCCCACAACCATCTGCTCTGTTGGGCTTTTCACCGAATCCGCGCGACGTCGGCCATTGCTGTTCACCTTCCCCGCCTGACGGGGAGCAGGAAGAGCGACGGGTGTTCCCAAGATTCCTCGTCAGATAACTTCACATCCTCGAGTCGCTTCGTCTAGTAAAACCTTTCCCATCTAAATCACTTCCGTCTGGTCTTTTTGTTCGGGTTTAATCAGTGTTTCCAACCCTGACACTTTCCTCTGAAAGGAGCAAAACGCTTACAGCTCCATGATTCAGGCTTTACAAACACAGGGTCAAAGGTCAGACACAACCTGACAATAGGTGCTCAACAGTTTGACTTCAATGAACAGATTAGACCCTTCACATCTCAAAGCAGTTCAACCGCCAACACTTTACAGAGCAAGCAGTACTTAAAGTTTCTGAGTTCGGTCCGACAGAGACGGAAGGTGAGACCGGATCCAAACCAGGCGCTGACAGGCTGACAGACGGGAGGGAAAGAGACAGAACCGAGAGGAACGCATCAAGGCAGGCAGGCGGTCAGTCAGTCAGTCACAGGGACAGACTGACGGACAGGTGACCGGAGGGAAGAGACAGCAGAGCTGCCACCCAGTCCGACAAACGCCTGAGGAGCTTCTCACGATGCGTTTAGGGGAAACTCACGGTGCGTTTAGGGGAAACTCACGGTGCGTTTAGGGGAAACTCACGGTGCGTTTAGGGGAAACTCACGGTGCGTTTAGGGGAAACTCACGGTGCGTTTAGGGGAAACTTACGGTGCGTTTAGGGGAAACTTACGGTGCGTTTAGGGGAAACTCACGGTGCGTTTAGGGGAAACTCACGGTGCGTTTAGGAGCCTCTCACGGTGCGTTTAGGGGAAACTCACGATGCGTTTAGGGGAAACTCACGGTGCGTTTAGGGGAAACTCACGATGCGTTTAGGGGAAACTTACGGAGCGTTTAGGGGAAACTCACGGTGCGTTTAGGGGAAACTCACGGTGCGTTTAGGGGAAATTCACGGTGCGTTTAGGGGAAACTCACGATGCGTTTAGGGGAAACTTACGGAGCGTTTAGGGGAAACTTACGGTGCGTTTAGGGGAAACTCACGATGCGTTTAGGGGAAACTTACGGAGCGTTTAGGGGAAACTCACGGTGCGTTTAGGGGAAACTCACGGTGCGTTTAGGGGAAATTCACGGTGCGTTTAGGGGAAACTCACGATGCGTTTAGGGGAAACTTACGGAGCGTTTAGGGGAAACTTACGGTGCGTTTAGGGGAAACTCACGATGCGTTTAGGGGAAACTCACGGTGCGTTTAGGAGCCTCTCACGGTGCGTTTAGGGGAAACTCACGGTGCGTTTAGGGGAAACTCACGGTGCGTTTAGGGGAAACTCACGGTGCGTTTAGGGGAAACTCACGGTGCGTTTAGGGGAAACTCACGGTGCGTTTAGGGGAAACTCACGGTGCGTTTAGGGGAAACTTACGGTGCGTTTAGGGGAAACTCACGGAGCGTTTAGGGGAAACTCACGGTGCGTTTAGGGGAAACTCACGGTGCGTTTAGGGGAAACTCACGGTGCATTTAGGGGAAACTCACGGAGCGTTTAGGGGAAACTCACGGTGCGTTTAGGGGAAACTCACGGTGCGTTTAGGGGAAACTCACGGAGCGTTTAGGGGAAACTTACGGAGCGTTTAGGAGCCTCTCCCGGAGCGTTTAGGGGAAACTCACGGTGCGTTTAGGGGAAACTCACGGTGCGTTTAGGGGAAACTTACGGTGCGTTTAGGGGAAACTTACGGAGCGTTTAGGGGAAACTCACGGAGCGTTTAGGGGAAACTCACGGTGCGTTTAGGGGAAACTCACGGTGCGTTTAGGGGAAACTCACGGTGCGTTTAGGGGAAACTCACGGTGCGTTTAGGGAAAACTCACGGTGCGTTTAGGGAAAACTCACGGTGCATTTAGGAGCTTCTCACGGTGCGTTTAGGGGCCTCTCACGGTGCGTTTAGGAGCTTCTCACGGTGCGTTTAGGGGCCTCTCACGGTGCGTTTAGGAGCTTCTCCCGGTGCATTTAGGGGCCTCTCACGGTGCGTTTAGGGGCTTCTCACGGTGCGTTTAGCACGCAGGAAGAGACATCGGGTTTTATGCGCTACGTTCCGAGGTTTTATTTTGAGAGCAGAGCTGTGGGGAGTTTGTTCTGCTGGTACCATCCAGGTTTCCTTTCTTCACTAAAAAACATATTTCAAGTATCTAAACTTGTGGAAACGAAGCCTGGAAGATGAAACACCTAATTCTGTGTAAACTATGTACGACTCTGACGCTCCCTCAGTATGAACAGAGCATGAACACTGGGATGAAGTGTGTGTGTGTTTCAGTGTTTAGCTGAGTCAGGATGTTGAACGTCACTTTTATCTGATGTCAGTTTTTGGTTTTTATTCATTAATGAAGCATCTCAGAGTAAAAATCAACCTCCATGTTTTCACCCAACTGTTGAAATAATTAGATGTTCAGAAAGGAAGTCTGCTGAAGCACTTAGCATGCAGTGGGGAGTGAAGCTTCAGCAGCGTAGACTGAGCGTTTGCATAATGTTTAAGGGGAATAAGAAACACTTCACTGAATCATCCATCAATCCATCTTTGCTAATTGGATTTTGATGCTTTTGCAGTGATTTGTAAAGTCGTTTTTTGGTTGTTACACTATTTAAAGGGTGAAAGTTGAAATATTCACCCATTCATTGTACATACCTACTTATAGACGAGAGGCAAATAAACAATAAAAGATCATATTTGATCCGTTTCATAAAACTACTGACAGCCAACAAGCATGAATGTTAGAAACAAACTTTGTTTTCAAAGTTCAACAGGGTTCATGTTGTAGAAAGAGGCGAGACAGAGGAGCAGCAGGAAGGAGGTGACAGCAGAGGAGGAGGAGGAGGATGAGGAGGAGGAAGAGGAGGAGGAGGAGGAGGAGGAGGATGTGTGAGGAAGAGGAGGAGGAGGATGTGTGAGAAAGGAGGAGGAGGAGGAGGAGGAGGAGGAGGAGGAGGAGGAGGAGGAGGAGGAGGAGGAGGAGGAGGAGGAGGAGGAGGAGGAGGAGGAGGAGGAGGAGGAGGAGGAGGTGTGAGGAAGAGGAGGAGGAGGAGGGCAGCGGGAGGAGGAAGGTGGGGAGAAACAGGAGAGCTTTATTGGAAACGAAAGAGGCTGAGAAACAAGAGTTGTGCAGAAAAGTGAGTGGATGATGTGGAATGAGGTCGGTATCAGGTGGGATCAGCAGAACCCGTCCAAACCCGACCCAGAACCAGAACCAGAACCGGACCCAGAACCTGAACCAGAACCTGAACCCGACCCAGAACCTGAACCAGAACCAGAACGTGGACCAGAACCAGAACCAGCATCAGGGTCCATTTAACCACCAGGTTTGGTCTGAACTCCTGAAACTCAAAGGAAACCTAATTTACACAACCAGACGTGATAAACTACATCCACCTCCAGGTTCTGAGTCAAACCAACCTGTTCCCCTCCTGATGGTCCGGTCGACCCGGTTCTACTGGAACCAGAACATCTGCTCCACCTCCAGCTGCTCTGAGTCAAACCAACCTGTTCCCCTCCTGGCCTGTGGGGGCGCTGCACCAAGAACCACTGAAGGAAACAACACAAAAACCTCTGAAGACACTGAGAGCAACTTCCTTCTTCACCAGATGGAAACAAGATGGAGGATTTTAGCGGTTGGAGGATTTCTCTTTAGGCTAAAGACCAGGAGACATTTCTGCTGCTAGCGCTAGGCTAGCATGTTAGCTTTGGTTGGATTTACCCAGAATGCCCTGCTCTGCAATTCACTTCCTGCTTTTGATGCGGTCTCCGGTCCACTTGGCCTGGTTCACTTCAACCGAACCCAGACCGAGGTCCAGAGCGGATCAGAGTTAGCTTAGCATTCAGAACGACGCAAAAAGCCGAACTTTGTAGACAAACAGACTGGAGTTGGATTAAAGCGACTGAACAGGCTGATGATAGGCAAAGAACTGATCAATAATCCAGATTATTGAAACAAGGAAAGCATCCAGGATGCCGTCAGCACCGAGGCTCTGACCCGGTAGGGGCAGCATCATGCCGTGGGGTTCCAGGTGAAACTCCCTTCTGACCAACAGAACTTTAGAGCAGAAACACCGTGAGACTGAGAAAGACGAGGGGCAGGTCGCCGCTAGCGAAGGTGTGTTTGGCTGCTCATCTCATATTTTTCGCCAGTCTCTGTTTCTAGTTCTGGAGGCTGCAGAGCCGCTGCAGGGAAAACGTACGGCGAGGACAGATCAGCAGGCAGGACGGCGGCTAAAGAGGCGACACAGCGACAACCAGCGGAGACGGGAGGAGGTCAGAACCGAGGAGGCCAAGCCAGTTTGACCCCAACGCTCCCACCTCCGTCCCGCCCCAGAGGCTCATGGGAACCTCACGACTTGCCCAGCCAGTAAAAACCCACCAATGGGCGCTCGGCGCGCCGCCCCTCCCTCTGCTCCCAGGTTTCAGGCCCATTGCGTGACCGGTAATCGCCTCGCCGTGCGAAGCGCCTCGGCCGCCATCCGCCGCCGCGGGACATGTGACCCGCTCAGCGAGGCCCGACCGAGTGATGCAGGAACGGCGCCATGGACGGCGAAGGAGCATCGGCTCTGAAACGTGACCGTGGTACGGGGTTGACCTTGCTGCTGCATGCAAGGTTAAAGGTCAAAGCCGGTGTCTGACGCGGCGCTAACGTAGATCTTGTTCCTGCTCAGCTAGATTAAAAAACACATTTCGATCTGGCTCATTAAAAACAAATACGCAGCTCTATTTTGCTCGATTCTATAATAACCTGCCGACGCAGAACGGTTTCAATATTTTACACCCGCAAAACGTTGTAATCAAGTTTTTTACGCTTCGAAGGAGCAAAAGCCTCAAATTAAAGAGAAGGAAGAAAGTACATCGTCCAAAGATCAGAGAGCCGTCTGACCCGATCGGTTCTACGTTTTCATGGGTTTCAGGTTGTTTAGTGGAGCAACAAAAAGCACATGACAGCAATCACACGGCTCGAGTGTCTGACAGAGCACATTAACCGCTCAGCCCTCCACCGGACGTTTGACAGAAACCAGGATGGACCCGCAGAGCAAACGGTACGGTTAGCTTCGGCTAACACCGAGCCGCTTCAATAAACTTCAGTTCTTCTGTTTAATGGGATTCCATCACGTATTCTGGAGCAAAATAACCAGCTGTGATGAACACAGAGCATCCAAACGGAGACCAGATGTTCCTGCCTGGAAGTAAATCTGGAATAAAGGGGAAATTCAACAAAATGGTCTCATTTTTAGAAATGCATAGAATAAAAATAAACATTCTGGGTTTAGAAAACATAATAAGTTTAATTTAATTGTTTTTTATATGGAGAAATAATAAATCACAGTGAATTCATTAATTATTTTTATGTTGGTTTATATTTATTTGATTTATTTCTCAGTTTTATGATCTTAATTTCCTTCCAGCTGATGAATAATTTTGTTTTTTTGCTTCAGTCCGAAGCGTTTATCCGATTCGTCGGTCCTGAACAAGCAAAACCATTTCTGTTAGTTTTCACGTTATTTCACGCAACTATCACAAAGTAATTTAGATTATTTGTATTTATTCTGGAATATTCCAGGACGGTATTGTAGATTTTTATTTCAAATTTGTTTTAAATTTTGCAAAAAACTGTGAAATAACCCTTTAATGAGTCAGAAGCACTGAATTACTTCATCATGCGTGGAAAAATAAAATGTCATAAAATCTAAATATGCACATTATTTAGTCAGAAAACCACAATGAGGTTAAAAACCAGCAAGAAAATTATAACATTTATTCTGAAAACAACTGGAAACAACTTTATTCTTACTTTGTGTTTTAATTTTTAATAAAAACTGAAATTTAAAAAGTTAGTTCAAACTTCAAAACAAGTAATTATTCCCATATAAACCCATTAAAACCAGGTTCTGCTTTACATGCTGGGGATGAATATAAGATTTATTCACAACTCTACGGCGCTTTAACATGTGCAGAAATAACAGCTGTAGTTTCAGCAGCACTGGCATCCCGTACATTTGTGTCTGCTGGACGTTTGGGACGTTTCTGCTCCGTTTGCTGTGTTCAAGCTTAGCCATGAAATTCAACTTCCTCCTTTATGAAACTTCAACAGTTAAAAAATTAAATTTTCCAGAGTGAAAACGGGACCAAAAAGCCTGCAGTGGGTGGAAAAGATTTAAATTAAAATAAAGATATAAAACACATGAATTACAGTTTCTTCCTGCTGAAACCCTGTAAACGTTCGATGGTAAATGTTTATCTGCGTAAACATGAATCTGAACACGGAGGAGTTTTGGTTCAGCGGGTGAATATTACCATCTTTATTTGTAATTACCATATTTATGGTAATTTACATTTTTTATATTATTTGTAATATAAAAAAATATTATATTAAAATGTTTTAATAAATCTGATAATGCAAAAGAAAAATCCCACAAAGAGAATAATTAGTGATAACTGACAATGTTTTAAATGTTTTATAAGTTACTTATTTTGTCAAAATAAAATAAAAAATATTCAATTCATCTCCACTTAACTGTAAAAACAAGTTAAATTAAGAGAAATTTCTAATTTGTTCGTATTTTACTTTACTATTTTGTCCCCTTTATCAACCATTTTAGAGCAAAATTTAACAAAATGTAATAAATAAAAAACAAAAAAGTGTAATGTTTCCAACCAGCGGGTCACTTTAAAGAGTCGTTCATTTTAAAAACGACTGAAATTAAAATCTGCTTTTTGCTCCTAAAGTTAAATAAGGCTAAACTAAAACCATGAGAAATATTTTAAATTAATTAGACGGCATGTTGGTGATCATCTCACCGAGAAACTAAAATGAAATTTAAGATAAAACTAAATGACTGGATGGTAAAAGTGTCCTAAAGAAAATAAATCAAATTATTAACAAAAAGCATCAAAACATTTCAGCTGATTTTTCTACTCAAATAAAAATATATATATATTTTGTAAGAAAATTACTAGATACCAATTATAATTAATTAGATTTATCTGAATTATATTATTTCCCACTTTAATCAGTCATAACTGGAAGTTATTTTAACTTAATTTCTATAAAAAGTCAGTAATTAACAACAATATAGCTGAGCGAAACGATCAGAATCGATAATAAGGATGTTTTTGCATGTACAGTAGGGCGATCATTAGTTTTTCCTCTTAAACTAAAACTAAAACATTAATAAAATCCAACCTACATGTGGAGGATGTCTGGCGGCTCGTTAGTCCTACTGTCCCTGAAGCTTGTTGTCGTGGAAACCGTCAGCTCAAACTGTGAGGCGCTGATGAGGTCGAGGACGTAATTGGGCAGGAAAAGGAAAAACCCCTGTGGTGACCAGAGGTCACGTCTCGTTGCTTCCCCCAAATTCGGTGCAATCTGAGACGATGTGTCCAGATTTTAATTAAGGTTTGCACAGACTAGAGGAATTATCTAAACAAAGGAAACGGATGCGAAGCTTCAGGAATGCGTTGTGGCAGCGAGACACAGAAAAAAGGTTAATTTTTCTTATTTTAGGGATATCGTGCTACGTATTACACCAGCTATTAGTCTTTGTTTTGGATATTTTATTTTAAAACCTGAATTTAACTCAAATTTGACAACTTTTCAAAAAAAAAAAAAAAAAGTAAAGTTCGATAGAAGTGAGGAAGTGAACTTTTCCATCATCCATCCAAAGCCAGCGGTGGCTACTTCCTTGTAGCAGGAGGCTATATTCATGATAGATCAACATATGCTAGCTGCTAGCATACCTGGCCTGGTCACCTGAAACTGCTGCTTTCATCATTAAAGAAAATATAATGAAGAAAAATGACTTCCAGCACAAACATACAGTAAAATGAGAAGGCCAGGCCTGCTAGCAGCTAGCCTGATGCTACCCCGTCCATGCTAATAACACCAGAGGAAAGAGGCAACCACAAATGTGACACATGTCTTAAAATGTACGTTTTTAGACACAGAGTTACATGAAGCTCCTGCATCTCTAAACTGAACAAATCAGAAGCGTTGTTTGCTGAAAGCAACATTAAACGCTGTTCCTAAGAAGTACTGCGTACAATGTGTGTTTGGGCGTCGCCATGTTGAAATCCCGACTTCTCGGGCTTTGACTGATCCGATTTCCTACCTCCGAGGTTCCTGGAAGGCAGCATCGGTTCATCAGGTTGGTTGATCTGCTGCTGGCCGTCCACTGCCAGCGTCTCGGCTTCATGCGGTTCACCAGATGTTGAATCTGCTGCAGGGATTTGTTTCCATGGTCGCCTTAAAAAGACAAAAAGGAATTCCTCATACAAGCTGCTATTATTACTATTCTTTATTTCATCTGTTAGTCTGCTGTGTGAAACTCTGATGTCCTGAGTTAAATGTATTTTTGCAGATTTACATGCATCTCTGTTAATCTGACTATTTGTAATGTTAGTTTATCGTAGTGATTTAATGAAAAGGTTATGAAAGTATCACTGCTGTCTCTGTTTATGTTAATCTCACTTCCTCCCTGTGTGGATCAGGGGAACCTGGGTGGGTCAACTTTGACCCCCCGTCCAGATCTTCCAGTTATTCAGCCGTAAAGAACCTGGACAGAACCAGAACCCACTTTGTTCACGTACAGAGTGAAGTACACATCAGAGTTTGAAGGAAAAGGTTGGTGGAAACGGCGAAATTCAAAATAACATCTTCAACTTAAAGAAAAGTTTTTACACTCGCTTGAGGTGGTTTTTGGTTTTTCCCCAAAACAGTTAATGTGCTTAAGGGAAATACATTAACTGTACACTACACACAGACTCGTTGCCATAGCAACTGACTGATACTGTGTCACGTTTCAACACCGAAAAACATGCAAACATTTCCCAGAACATTCAGTCTGCTGCAGTTTTATGTTTTCATGACTGATGTTTATTTTGCAATTATTAGTATGTGTTCGCTGTGGTGCATAAGCTACCGCTGCTATTAGCTAAGCTAACAGAGCGGTGGTAGATTAGCTACCGCTGCTATTAGCTAGGCTAACAGAGCGGTGGTAGATTAGCTACCGCTGCTATTAGCTAAGCTAACAGAGCGGTGGTAGATTAGCTACCGCTGCTATTAGCTAAGCTAACAGAGCGGTGGTAGATTAGCTACCGCTGCTATTAGCTAGGCTAACAGAGCGGTGGTAGATTAGCTACCGCTGCTATTAGCTAGGCTAACAGAGCGGTGGTAGATTAGCTATCACTTCTATTAGCTAAGCTAACAGAGCGGTGGTAGATTAGCTACCGCTGCTATTAGCTAAGCTAACAGAGCGGTGGTAGATTAGCTACCGCTGCTATTAGCTAAGCTAACAGAGCGGTGGTAGATTAGCCCATTTTAACCTCTGCTCTACTGATGATCTGTCAGAGTTTAGGTCACCGTTTTATTTTTTAACTGAACTAAACACACTGAATTCCACAGCACATCTAATGTTAACGTTATCAAAGTCAAGCTAGCATAGCTGACCTACTTCCTTCTCCCTCCCCATTTTATTAATTAAAACATTTTCCTAACGTTTCCACTAGCTGCTGTAATGTTGGAGCACAGATCTGCATCCCTTTTCCTTTTATACATCATGTGGACATTTAAGATTTAGTCCCTCATGTTGACAACGTGACAGCTAAACTCAACGGTAGTCATCGTCAGCCGGCGGTTTTTTGTCTCCAGCAGGGAGATGGAGGTGTGACGTCACACTGTGATGTTTCTGTAGCGTTCCTGACACCCTGCAGTAATAAAAGTCCACCTTTATAGCTTTGTTGGTAACTTCTCCAGCTCTCTGGTTGGAATAAGGGCTAATAAAAGGAACCCAGGTCTCCAGCTCTGGGCCTGGCGTCCTGTTGTCCACTCTGCAGTGAGCCGAGGTGGACACCTGATGAGGACGTGTCTCTTTAGAGGTTTTATCAGGCGCTGCCAGCTGGGCTGAGGCTGCCAGGGTCATCCTGGGACATGCTGGAGGGATTATATCATTCCAGATGGCCTGGGAGAGCCGAGGATGGGAGTCTCCAGCTTCAGGAGGTCTGCTGATGTCAGAGGCCTCTGGTGGACGGCCAGCTTCCTTTATCTTCTTATTTATGTTGGATATTTTAAATATCTAAATGTTCACTAGAATTTAAAGTGTATCGAGCTTTTAGAATGTGTTGTAGTGTTATTATTGTGCCATTACCATTATAATACTTATATTTCTTACCAAGACTACAATATTATCATTTATCACAATCATTTCAGGGACAATTTAACATCCAGCACAGCTCGCTGTTGGGACAGACCTAAACAGGCCGAGCTATGAGATGCTGTCACGGCTTTTATCTGGAGCTGATGAAAATGATGAGCTGATGGATTTACTCCAATCCCTCCCGGTTCGCCGTTTCTGCTGCTCAGGAGTCCAACACACGCTGTGCTGCCGACACCAGCCAATGCAGAGGCTTACAGGTCACCACGTTCGGCACCGTCAGGGATCAGGAGGCAGTAATAACATTACCGGAGGATGACAGAGGGCTGCTGGCTGCAGCGCTCCGAGGCAGAGCAGGAGGGATCAGGCCGTTCAGACATCTTTAGGGTTCGTCTGGTCCCGATCAGAACTCCTGGTCCAGCACTCGGTTCTGTCTGTTTTCCCTCCAAACAGCCCAACATTCAGGATGTAAAGAGGCTCTCCAGACTTTCTGAAGGTTTTCTCTCAGTTTCAACGTTAGTAACTGGGTTTGTTTTCCAGTCTTTAAAGAAACCGCAGAAGCGTCGGACCAGTCCGGCCTGTGATTGGTCAGCCTGCGCAGCTGCACAGGAACATGGTATTGTCTATTTAATGCTCATTAACCTGCAGAGCGTCTATGTTCGAACACACCGGCTTACAGGTCACTAATGTTAGGCACTCCTGAGGGATAATGCTGCCAGATAACCGGAGGCTTTACTGCTCAGGATAATCCAGTGTGCCAACATGGAGGCCGCTGTTTGGCATCACAAACATGGATGTTTACAGAGACACTGGCTCCACTTTCACCCAACCAGCAGATCCACCCATCGCCGCTGACGCAACGGATTCAGAGGTTCTCATGGTTCTGGTCCGGTTGCAGGAGGATGGCGAGTTCACTGTCCGCAGGAAGAGTGGGACAGTCCAACATTTGTGGCTGCTTCAGTGTCCGAACTGATGGTGGGACAATTGACATCTATGTAGCGTTTACTGTCTGTAGGAAGAGCGGGACAGTAACCAGCTGTGGTTAGTTCACTGACTGCAATAACTGTGGTACAGCAAACCTTTCTGTCTACTTCACTGACTCCAGCTGAAGTGGGACAATCAGCTCCTGAGATTACTTCATTGTTCATAGTGACCGTGGGACAATTCTGTTTGGATAGTTCACGGCCTCTGGAAAGAGTGGGACAACTGACATGTGTGGTTAGTTCACTTTCATTAGTAATAGTTGTAACAGTTACTTCACTGTCTGTTCACAGTGATTATTGTCAAAGCTGGTGACCTGTTTGCTTAACCCCCTCACCAGACTCCTGGGGAGCGCCGCGCCGCCTCCTCTCCTCCACATCGTCTCATTAACTCAATTACATCACATGTCTTCCATCGCATCAGGAAACCAGGCTGGTCGTTCCGCCGCCTCAGCATGCTCCGTCTCCAGTACCTGCTAATAATTTTGTCTGAGCCGTTATTCTGCTGGATTAAACTCTCATTCATTCAATTTAAACTGCCTGAAATCTATGATGCCTTCAGGGTTTCAAAACAAAGTGTCCGATTTCTAAACTAGACAGTGAACTAAGCACAGAAACGACATGATGTGTTCACTGTCCGTCGTAAACGTAGGAAAATGTCCTTCCTGTGGTTAGTTCACTGACTGGAGAACCAGTAGGAGAGTTCAGCGCCTGTGGTGAGTTCGCTGTCTGTGGGACAAAGCTCTCTAAGTTACTTTATGACCTTCCACTATGATTCTGATGTGTTGAAGTGAATCTGATCTCAGGTGTTGAAGGCAGCAGACTCCCGGTTAATTATCCCAGTTTTCCAGACGATCCTGAAGTTCTCAGGGGAACCGCCGGCGGACCGGGGCGGTGGGAGGAACCGTGGCCCAACAGAACCATTGTTCCGATCCGCCGAAGCATTTCAGACTTTTTAAACTCCGGTTCCCCGCCCCATAAATCCGTATTTTCCTAATCCGTGAACGGCGAGCGTTCCGGACGGTAGACCTGGTGAAACAGGAGACGGAGCGCATCGTTACGCTGCGCTGACCAAACAAACTCCACTAATGGCCTCCTGCCGGCCGCCTCCTCCTTCACGCAGCTTTCATCTCCTCGTCTCTCGGTTCGACTCAACCTGCCGACCTTTCTGCCTTCTTCACCTCTAACCTGACCTTTTCCCTTTCCCTCGGCTCCCCTTCCCTTCCCTAATTAGTCTCTGAATAGACGGAGAGGTGAGCTCTTCCTGGATTAGGAACGCCCAGCGTTCAGTTAAACATCGGAACGTTAAATCTCAGCCTGTCAGCCTCAGAATAAAGACGCGCTGAGGGATTATCACTCTATGAAGCCCTGAATCAGAGCTTACATTTGTAGCCCATCTTGTCATGGAGATCCAGGCTCTGATCCGTTCCGGTTCAAAGGTTCCGTGATAAGTCTGACCTGAGCGTAAAGCCCCGCTGTCCTTGTCCGGCGCTCGGCCTTCTGGGGATTTGGAAGTCCAGCTCTGATATTTCTCTGTCCAGCTCTCCGACTTCAGCCCTGAATTCACACCTTTAGGAGAGACCTGCTGGTCTGGAGCTCAGGACATGGAGAACTGCAACGTTTCACTGGGAACAGCATGAGCTGCTGCCACAGATCGACTTTCATTTAGACATTCAGTCCAACCATGTGAACCATGAGATTTCATTTACAAAACTCTGGCTGAATATTTAAGCTCTTAGGATGGTTTACTTGGGAAACGTCAATTAATCTGGTCAGACACGTTTAAGCATCATCTGCAAATTATGGCCTTGATTGAGGTTTGGTGCATCTGGGATCTCAGTCCAGTTGGAACAGCGAACCGTGGAGAATGTTCAAGAACCATCGAGGCAGAAGAAAGACGAGCCAACCACGCTCTGGAGGAGCGACTGATGACCTGGTGAGGCAAAGAGCGAGTCGTCTGGACACGATAACCAGGTTTCATAGAGTTAAAGCAGGACCGTACCAACTGTCACGCATGGTGGTGGCAGGTTAGTGCTGCGGGGCTACGTTGCTGTAGTGGTATCGGTGCACTGCAAAGGGAAGAAGAGGAGGAATGCCTCCACCTTAATTTGGGTTTTCCTGATGGAGAATGATTCCAAAGTCATGTGAAAACGGTTCTGGATCGGATAAAGACCCAACAGCATTAACAAACATGGCTTGTGCGGATGCCATAAACAGAGCGCTGCGGCGGCCATCTTTACTGCCGTAAACAGAGCGCTGCGGCGGCCATCTTTACTGATTTAAACAGAGCGCTGCGGCGGCCATCTTTACTGCCGTAAACAGAGCGCTGCGGCGGCCATCTTTACTGATTTAAACAGAGCGCTGCGGCGGCCATCTTTACTGCCGTAAACAGAGCGCTGCGGCGGCCATCTTTACTGACATAAAATGAGCGCTGCGGCGACCATCTTTACTGACGTAAACGGAGCGCTGCGGCGGCCATCTTTACTGACATAAAATGAGCGTTGCGGCGACCATCTTTACTGACGTAAACGGAGCGCTGCGGCGGCCATCTTTACTGACATAAAATGAGCGCTGCAGCGGCCATCTTTACTGCCGTAAACGGGATCCTGAAAACCAGAACAGAAACTCAACGTGGAGCGGCTGGAAGGTCCCAGGTTTGAATCCCAGCCGGGGTCCATCTGTGAGGAGTTTGTATGAGTCATGTGAAAACGGTTCTGGATCGGATAAAGACCCAACAGCATGGCTTGTGCGGATGCGTCTTCCCATCCTGGAGAAACCACCGTGGTAATAAATCATGACAAGATGAACAGGACCTTCCTACACCAGGATGCGTGCTGACTGGAAACTGAAGCTCACTCTGGGTCTTCCATGAGTCTGGTACTGGTTTGACCCCACGGTCCTCTCCTCTTCCTCATCTCCATAAGTGACGTCACCTGCATGTGGTTGATGGTCCGTTTGGAGCAGACAGACGACGATACTATTGGGAGTTTAATGAACCGTCTAACTCGTGTTTTCCTTTGGTTTCAGTCAAACCTACTAGGCAGAAAAAGACCCTCATCGTGTCTATTTGAAGAAAACCAACTACAGCCTGAAGGATGCTGCCGGGATCCTGAAAACCAGAACAGAAACTCAACGTGGAGCGGCTGGAAGGTCCCAGGTTTGAATCCCAGCCAGGGTCCATCTATGTGGAGTTTGTATGAATGGGTTCTCTCTGGGTTCTCCGGGTTTTGTTGGGTTAATCGGTCTCTGTAAACTATCCTAAGGTGAACCCGACCTCTGACCTTCAAAGATAAGAGAGCTTAGAAAGAGACAAATGATTTATTTAAAGCTTCATGTCTTGTAGTGACTTAATTTATGTAGGAATGCGGTACGAGGCTACGTTCACTTGATGCTCACTTGATTTTGATATTTTGAAAGATGGCCGCCAGAGCTCTGTTAACGTCAGCAAAGATGGCCGCCGCAGCTCTGTTAACGTCAGTAAAGATGGCCGCCGCAGCGCTCCGTTTACGGCAGTAAAGATGGCCGCTGCAGCGCGATGTTTATGTCAGTAAAGATGGCCGCCGCAGCTCTGTTAACGTCAGTAAAGATGGCCGCCAGAGCTCTGTTAACGTCAGTAAAAATGGCCGCCGCAGCGCTCCGTTTACGGCAGCAAAGATGGCCGCCGCAGCGCGCTGTTTATGTCAGTAAAGATGGCCGCCGCAGCGCTCCGTTTACAGCAGCAAAGATGGCCGCCGCAGCGCGCTGTTTATGTCAGTAAAGATGGCCGCCGCAGCGCTCCATTTACAGCAGTAAAGATGGCCGCTGCAGCGCTCCGTTTACAGCAGTAAAGATGGCTGCCCCAGCGCTCTGTTTACGTCAGTAAAGATGGCCGCTGCAGCGCTCTGTTTACAGCAGTAAAGATGGCTGCCCCAGCGCTCTGTTTACGTCAGTAAAGATGGCCGCTGCAGCGCTCTGTTTACAGCAGTAAAGATGGCCGCTGCAGCGCTCTGTTTACAGCAGTAAAGATGGCCGCTGCAGCGCTCTGTTTACAGCAGTAAAGATGGCTGCCCCAGCGCTCCGTTTACGGCAGTAAAGATGGCCGCCGTCTCTGCATTAATCCCATGTTTGGAAGTATCACAGATCAGATGTTTTTAGATGAAAAGCTCTGAACTGGCTGGTTCTGACCGTTTTCCTGCAGCGTGAATGGGCTCTGCTAGCAGGAGGTACCATGGAGTCAGGGGTGTGGTCCTTTGGCTCCGCCCACATTTTGACCCCGCCCCAAACTGCATTCTGCTATAACTATTGAAAGGAGTCCAGACTATTAACTGGCATATACTGTTCAGCAGCCCCACAATTTCGTATTAAAAATATTTTTTTATTGGTACGATGCACTATTCTAGTTTTCTAGGAACTAAATATTGCATTTTTATTAAAATATATCACTCCAATTTTATGAATCTTTATAATTTAAGTTTTACTACTTTTAATTTCATGACAGAAATAAAAATAAGCAGCACCTGAATATTCAGAACCTGACATTAAGAAGTTGCGCTCTGAGTCGAGGCAGAGCCTTAAACGTGAACAGTGCCTTAAACGTGAACAGAGCCTTAAACGTGAACAGTGCCTTAAACGTGAACAGAGCCTTAAACGTGAACAGTGCCTTAAACGTGAACAGAGCCTTAAACGTGAACAGAGCCTTAAACGTGAACAGTGCCTTAAACGTGAACAGAGCCTTAAACGTGAACAGAGCCTTAAACGTGAACAGAGCCTTAAACGTGAACAGAGCCTTAAACGTGAACAGAGCCTTAAACGTGAACAGAGCCTTAAACGTGAACAGAGCCTTAAACGTGAACACGCTCCTTCCTTCGCTGCGGCCTCCTCCCAGGTTTTACTTGGGATTAATTATGTTCATCTTTTCCTGGAAACCAGCTGAGAACATTGGGCCTTCTGGCTGCACTGGTCTGCTCTCGCCTTGATCCTCTGTTGTCTCTTTGGTTTCCATGTGATTGAAAACGGCTCTAATCTGCTAACCCTGCAGAACCGCAGCACGTTACTCCTGCCGCCGCAGCTGACATCCGATCTGTCTCACAACGCTTTCCCTGGGACGTAATCCACTAAAGACGCCCGACTGCACCGGCTTAAAGCACGGCGCTGCTATGTGCAACTTCCAGTTATTCTGGTGTGAGAAATGAAGGATTACATGATTTATGTTCTGGGTCAAGAGGCCAAGAGACGCATGTTTGATCTGCAATACATTTGAACAACCTAAATATCAGACGTGCAAAGATTCATCACAATGTAATTCCTCAGCGCTGGGTATAAAGTCGATGCACGAGGCCATGTTTGGACCCAAACAGACATTAACGCTTCACCCCAGCATGCAAATCCCACATCTATGGATTGTGGGCTTTAAAAGTCGATTCTAAACCAGGACTGACTGGATGCTGCAGCGGTGCAACTTAAAATTAAATCACTTCATGGCTGACAACTTGAGGGGAGACATTTCAGACTGCTGCTTAGTCAAAATGCAATGTTTCAGCACATTTTTAGACTCTATGTTCCCTCTCTCTACGCCTAAACGCCGTTCTGTCACCGCGGAACATGAAGAGTTTCACATTTTAAGAGTGTCCAACACAACACTTCACTTTATGTTTATGCATGTTAATATATGGCATGGAGTGGAAAAAAGTGTCCCACATACCCTTAGAAAAATGTTTAAATTTAGGATTTAAGTGCAGCATGAATATGTGTTTAAAGGTAATCAGCAGATATTCTGATGCTGACTTCCTGAAGCGCTGCGATATTCTTCTATCAGTAAAATGATTAAATCCTGCTGTCACAGCGTGTACGCTCATGTTCTCTAACAACGTCAGAAACCTGGATCTAAAGAAGGAAACCATTTGATGGACCATCAAGTCCTGTGCTGGTGGCGTTTAGTTTGTTTTTACACAATGTTAAAACGACCCGGTTCTACTGGACCCAGAACATCTGCTCCACCTCCAGCTGCTCTGAGTCCAACCAACCTGTTCCCCTCCTGGCCTGTGGGGGCGCTGCACCAAGAACCACTGAAGGAAACGACACAGAAACCTCTGAAGACACTGAGAGCAACTTCCTGCTTCACCAGATGGAAACAAGATGGAGGATTTTAGCGGTTGGAGGATTTCTCTTTAGGCTAAAGACCAGGAGCCATTTCTGCTGCTAGCGCTAGGCTAACACGTTTGTTTTGGTTGCATTTACCCAGGATGCCGTGTGCTGTGGTCCACTTCCTGCTTTTGAACCGGTCTCCAGTCCGCTTGGCGTTCACACTGCAGTCGAATTGGACCAGAGTTCACTAAACCGAACCAGGTTTGTAGCGTTTGGTTCCCTCCTTCCCAAACGAACCGGACGTTGTTTTGTTTTGTTTATTTTTTTATAATTAAGGTTAACTAGAAATTTGATTTCTATTCTATATTTGTACCCTAATCTGATTAAATATTCATTAACTGGGTTAATCAGACAGCAGGTGCAGAGGGTGGTGAATTAAGTGGTGCTATTATTGGGTCAGTGCTGCAGCATTGAGTCTGCCGAGTCGTTTCTGCAGCAGATGGCTGATATCCATGCACTGTGAGCGCTGCTGGGGAAATTTGTCAGCATGAATGAAACATGATTAGTGACAGACTTGTTTCTGTAGTGATTAAGTCGTGTCTATTAGCACATTCTCATACCTAAGAGCGCTTTAGAGGAACCAGTTAACCTAGCAGTAATGTTTCCTGGGCCGTGGCAGGAAACAGAGAACCAAGGCAACATTTCCAGCCCAGTCCGTCTTTATTTTGGTACGATCATTTTGGTCTTGTATTACATGGGTTTAAACAATTTTCTGCAGTATTTAACAGTGTTGTGTTTGTTATCGTTTCCTGGCAGGAAGCAGATATTATTTTCCAGCCGGTTGTCAGTCGGCGCTCAGGCTGCAGCATTCCTACCACCATCTGCGCCTCGGGGGATTTACTGATCAGAACTTTACAAGCTGTTTTCAATAAACACATCCAAACAGTAAAACGGCGCACGCTTTGCTTCATTGTGCAACGCAATGAGAGTCGCAACGAGCTGCAGCCAGAAAAAGCAACAAATAATCAGCCAACTATGGTGGACAGACATTTTGTTATTTCATTTCAACAGACATTTAATTACTGATGGTGGCAAAACTGCTGACCTGCAGATTTTTGGTGGTTAAATGTCATTTTTCTCTGCTGTCTACAGTTGGAGTCAAAGAACAGGAGGATGAAACAAAACGCCTCAAAACGTCACCAACAGCTTCATGAGTCACTAAGTGAACAGACGTTGTGTTTATTATTATAACTTTAGTCATTTCCAGTAAATAGGATGATAAAACTTTCAATATTTTAGTTTGTAAATATCCTTAAGAAAAACATGCTGCACAAAGCTCCTGCTGAAACCTTTTCTAACTTCCTGTCTCAGCTGGCTTTGCTGTAGTGCTAATGCTAGATTGTATAAATTATTTCTGTTAGCATAGCAGCTTACAAAAAACACAAGATTGCATTAAGTTTTAAATTAGCATGGTGTTTTGCAACCTTTGCTGCTGTTAGCTGTGCTAATGCGAATTTGTATATATGAATTTATTACAATACAGCAAAATACAACAACGTTTTCGCCAACGGCCCAGAACGTGCTTAAAAATGTGAGAAATGTTCCCAAATGAACAGAGTCAACCAACTATTAGCTGTAAAACTCATTAAATGACTGAAATCAGTTTGTTTCCTTTTAGGCTGTCAAAGTTATTGGAGTAAAAACCAAATTTTCTCTGACGTTTGTCTTTGGTTTCAGGTAATATTTCTCCCAGATGCCGAGAACTTTGATCTCAGTTTAAAGGAAAAAACAGTTTTGCTTCAGTAAGCTTTAATGCCGAGTGAAATAACCCAAAGTATGATTCACATGCACCAAAATAACTTCAAATACTCTGTGAGTAATATACTGTAAAAGAAAATGTGTGTTTCATGGTCTGAGCAGGAGACCACGGTGTCTGGGAGCCGACCAATCAGTGGAGAGGATGAAAGCCAGAAATGCTAATCGGGCATCTGGAAACCATGACAATCAGCGAGGAGGAAGAGCTCAATCAATTCGACGGGACGACCTCGATGGTCAGCATCACCGACAACGAGACGATCCCCGTTGTTTGCAAAACGCCATTAGTTCCTGTTCAGTAAACCTGCAAACATCATGAGCAGAGGAAGTTTCCTGCTCTTCAATCAGACCTCGACGTTCCCCGATCCACAGATAATAAAAATAACGACGGCGAGGAGGAGGAGCACAGTTTTACGAACCACTTCAAATAATCAGAGAAAACCACAGGAACCAGACAGGGATGTTCATCAGACACTGAGAAACGCAACTAAAGTACGTTTTCTAATCAACTCATTTTTAAAAGTCTCCCAGTGGAAAAACTTGCAGAAATACAAAATTTTTCATGAATAAGTTGAAGTTACATTTTACAGAAAAATCCATGAATCCAGGAAGAGGTGAGGTCCAACATCCGGACACGTAGAGATTTATATTTGCTGTTTTTATTACATTTCATCGATTTCTGCCATTCAGTGTTTGAAAACATGAATTTGAGGTTTTAAAGTCCAGACAGCGGGTAAAACGATGCTCCAGCGTTGCTCCGACTCGGGCAGCTGCTCATTTCTGCACAAACGGAGTTTCAGTCAGACAGAAATGAAATGCAGCGAAGCTAAAAGAGGCAGATTTAACACACTCAGATATGACATAACACACAAACAGAAGGGCGGCCATGATGACACACAGCAAGTCCCATCTAAACAACAGAGATCCAAGCTGAGGAGTGACTGACGCGCCCCGCGGGGAAACATGGCGGAAAGACGGCGAAGGACAACAAACCTGATGAAAAAGATCATTTCTGTCTGCTGACGGCGAAACGATTAAGAAATAAACCACATCGATTCGACCAGATGAACTCTGAAATAAATCTGGTGAATCTGCAAAACGTTCAACACGTCCCGCGTCAGGTAACTTCAGGTTTAAACACTGACAGTGGCGCCCCCTGGGGGGGGGACATGGGGGCCACGGCCAACAGAGTCATCTTCATCAATCAAGAGCTAAATGTAAAACTCAATAAATAAATTAAACACATTTCCTTACTTGTATTAATTTAGCTGTTACTGGTCTGCCATCATATTAGCACATTTCCTTCAATACAGCAGATTCTGCTCCACATTTGAAGGAAAAATATCTCTAAAAACGATTATAACTGCTTATTTTAATAGTTTAAAATACCAAATACACCTTAATGTGCATCAAAGCACACAGTGGAAACCGTTTTAGCGCGAAGACAGAAGCCAACATCCACAGGTTTCCTTAACTCGGCTCAACCAATCAGCACCAAGGAAAAGAACCAGAGCTCCAGGATTGGCTGATTTCCCAGCGCCAGCCAATAGTAAGTCGGGTAGCATTGTTGCCAAACATTTCAGCTTCCAAAGATGCATTTCAATTAGGGCTGTATAATAATATTGATTTTGCGATATATATATATCGATATTTTCTTTCCTAGAAAAAAATCGATATTGATCCTCAAGTATCGTAACATCCACTGTCACCTGGCTCACTCACTGCTCGCTTCGCCAGGAGAGATTCGGTCTCAGGCTTAGAGTGATTCCCTCAGACGTTAAGTGTCGAGGTTAAAAAGGTCAGTTTGTAACGGAAAAAGTGTGACGACTGCAGGAGAGCCTGGATGTAAAAATGTATTGTTTTCCAGAAAGCACAACCAAATAACCCTCTCTGGGTTCTTCGCAGAATAAATCCAGGAAATAACACTATTTATTAAATAAATACCTTATTTTCTGGACTATAAGCCAGACTGGACTATAAACCGCACCCCCAAAGTTTAAAAAAAAAACAGTAAACATGCACATATAAGCCTCAGATATCTCTGCAGCTCCAGGTTTTCCACACCATGCAGCAGCAGCAGAGGGAGGCGAACAGCCAACATCTGAGTCATTACAGGTCAATATCACATTTATTATGGTTGAAAAAGAAAAAGTTGCCAAGTTTAGATTTAACTGAACTGATTAGTTTCCAAACCGTAACAGTAACAAAGTGCTGATCCTTCGTGTTGCTACTAGCATGTGCTAAATGAAAATGGGCGTTTCTTCTTCTTCAGATCTCAACAGCAGCTTTCATCCATTATTGTTGCACTACTGCCATCTACTGGATCCTAATATCTATACCTCAAATTCTTATAATGATGCCAGTATTATTTAAAAAAACTAAAAATCTTCTCTTTCCCCTCAATGCTGTTTAACTGATCAACAACATTCTGAAATTTCAATTCCCTATTAAAACCTAATTCCGTTTTAATGGGCGCTTTCTTCTTTAATTTCCCATTTCGACTTTCAATGATTCACTTCCTGCTAGAGAGCCCCCTGGTGGTGGAAGAAAAATCCACATATAATAGTCTGGAAAATACGGTATATGAAAAAAAAATCTGAATGCTCTCTGGTATTGTTCAGGGGGCCGGACCAAATGTGGAGGCGGGCCAGATCCGGCCCGCGGGCCGTAGTTTGGGGACCACTGGTGTAGTTGGTGCTTTTAATCAGTTTTCAGTTAAATTAATTCAATCTAACTCTATAACAATCACAAAATGTCACCAAAATCACTCTGTCCCTCTAAAATCTTTCAGAAAATCGCAAAGGTATATTGAATTGTATCATTTGCTGAATATCACAATATATATCGTATCATGAGCAGAATATTGTGTATCGTATCGTGAGACTATTGTATCACTACAACCCTAATTTCAATCAAGTACATTAGATCTACTGAGCAAATAAATGAACAACGGGTGAATTTTACAGGAATCGTCTGCAGATCCACGGATGTTTTAGTGCCTGGAGGTCGTTCATATTTTAATAACCGTTTCATCTGGAGAGAAACTCAGATCATGAAGAAGTAGAAATAACGAAGCATGTCTGTGAGGGAAGTCATGTGCAGCAGAGCAGCAGATCCGAGTCGAGCTGATCCGTTTAGAGCTCAGTGGGAACCAAACCCACAGACTCGCCATCAGCCGTCCACAGAAAAACCAGAAAACATTTTAATTCACTGGTTATAAAGTTCAAATCATCAGCTGAATAAACGGGGCTCTAATAAAATAATGTAAAATACGCAGTTTTTCAAAACTACTCCTTAACGCTGCATTAATGTGTTGCTGCAAGCAAGAGCGCCCCCTGTTGGCCAGCGGGATCTACAGACCTAACGATTCTATTTACAACTGAATCAACCGGAAGGTTCACCGTGAACTTTCATTCATAAAAAAGCTTAAAAATCACAAACTAAAGAGTCACAGCGACTGAAGCTAAACATTTAAATGACTCCAGTCAGGAAATCTTTCCTCCATGTCCCTGAGTGGAGGAGTGTGTGTGTGTGTGTGTGTGTGTGTGTGTGTGTGTGTGTGTGTGTGTGTGTGTGTGTGTGTGTGTGTGTGTGTGTGTGTGTCGGCTGCGTGTTAATCTGCACATGAACACACTCATGGCGCTCCGCCAGTTTCCTGTAATGACCGCTGACGAGCCGACCACCAACGGACCGTCAATGAAACGGAGTTGACCCAAACAATAGATGGTGTTTCTGCACGCAACTCCACACACACACACACACACACACACCCCCACACACACACACACACACACACACACACACACACACACACACACACACACACACACACACACACACAGTGTGTGTAGTTCCCCTCCGGTTTAATGAGACAAGATGGCGGCTGCGGTGGCATCAACAAAGAGGTCGGCGGCTGTGTGGAAGTGGAGGAGCAGACAAAGGGCCGGGGTCATCGGGGTGAACTGGTGATGGTAAGGGTTTCACACGCAACCTGGCAACCCAGCAACCTGGCAACCGGGAACGGGGGTCTTGAGGGCGACGGCGAGCCGCGGCCCTCAGAGCGCGGCGCGGCGCGTCGGCCGCAGAGCCACAACCTCCAGCAGGAAACACCGACCTGAGCAGGAAAGGGTTTCAAAATGGCTGCTGTGGACGGCCCGTTGCCATGGCGATCCTGGAGGGGGTAGGGGACAGTTTCACAATATTCCGTTTACATTTGTAGTTTCGTCTTAATTTAGCATTTTTGTGCTTGGAACCGGAACACGATCCGCTTCATTTATCGATTATAAAATATTTATGAAATCCAACATCAAAAGGTTCCTGTGAATAATTGTTTAAATCTGTTCGGACCAATCAGACGTCCTCCTGAACTCTGATGTCATGCTTCTGATTGCAAATTAAACTATTTGATTTAAAAATCCTCATGAGATTCAAAGTTGATGTTTTTATGTATTTTTCAGTGAAATTATTATTGCAAAATGAAATAGTAAAAATCTGATTTAGTATATTTATATAGAGTCAAATCACAACAAACATCGAGGCTTTTTACAAAAACATAATTCCTATTCAGTCACATTCAATCCCAATGATCAATCAATACAGAATGATCAATTATTCTAAGTAAATTAAAGAAACATAAACTATGTATATTTTAATGAATATAAATTGTTTTTGTTTGGATGTCAAAAATACTAAATTCAGTGTTCAGTTTATTTATTTATTACAAGAAAAATTGAACAAATCAAAGCTTCATATTTTTTAAGAAAATATATTTTTATCGATTTCAGTTTCTGGAAAAACCGGATCAATATATTATTTAATCAAATGTGAAAAATATTTAAATCTTACGTTATAATATGAACACATTTTTTCCTCAAAGGTAAACAAAATAATAATAATGTAATTAATTTAGAGCCGTCGTTTGGTCAGGTAACAATAATGTCACTAAATGTTTTATGTGAGGATATAAAATATTTATTTTATTTTATAAATCGTTTCCCAAATGGCTCCAATTAAATAATTTTACATTTCAGAGTTTAACTGTAAACCAGTTTGAGTCGTTTATATAACATCTGAAAACCTGGTTTAAAAATAATTACAGCGTTTTGTTTACACAGAAAATGTCAACATTTATTTTAGTCAAAATCTGAAAATTAATCAAAATATATTTATGTAATTTTCTCCGTTATATAAGGTGAATTTATAGATCATTAAAGAACCTGTCAGGAAGAAGCATTTTAAATATTCTCAGTTTTTACCAATTTTAAATATTTGTATGAAACTTTAAAAATAAACATAAAGTTGTCAAATAATTTACTTGAAAAAATAAATGAATAAAGTAAAAATGTAAAATTGATCTAAATTATATAAACGACATGAAAAGGTTTGAAATTTGAGATGCAGCCAAGAAAGTTTTTCAATTTAGCAAAGAAGACAATAAAACAGAGAGAAGGTTAAGATGAGGCCATGGAGTCAGCTCCGGTTCTGGTTCTGGTTCTGGTCCAGTCAAACGGTTCCATTCTGAACGGTCAGATTGTTTCCTGTCCAGATTTTCCTCCAAACGCAGCAGAAGAAGAAACTCGGATTTCCTGCTGGATCCAAACGTCCCGCCGTCTGAAGACGACCAGAACTTCAGCCCAGACCGGGTCAGAGGGAACCGGTCCACACGGGGATCAACACGCCTCCCTCCGGCCCCACGGCGCCCCCTGGACGGTCGCAGGTGAACTGCTCCACCGGCTCAGCTCAGAGCTGGTTTCCCACCAGAACCGAGCCGGTACCGACTCTGGAGATTCTGGGTTCGGTTCGTTAAAGTTCGGTCAACGTTCCCTCCAATCGCTGACGTTTGAAACGTGAATTTTCTGTTAAACAGTTTATCTCCTTACAGCAGCATCAGTTAATAACCTGGAGTTTATTTTTATTTTTTCTGTCCTGCGTTTGACAAACTGAGGAACTTTTACCATAATTATCCATTTAAAAAATAATTTAAATCAGATCTTTATTAATAATAATCTCCGTCTCCTAATCCCACCAGGTGACCACATGAACTTTACCGTTAAGTGAGGATTCGTTTAGTTTTAAACTTTAATAATTGTGTTTCAATTTATTTCATGTTTTGTATTCATTGATAACATTGCGTTTGTTTCTGCTGCATCTCTTCCTTTTTCTATAAAGTTTTATTTTATCTGCTTTCCGTATCATTTTTCCTACATTTGGGTTTTCTGACACCACAGGTTCCCAACGTGCGGCCCGGGGGCCGTCTGAGGTCGTTGGGATATTTTTTGAGGCCCCAAAGTCAGTTAAAAAAAAAGTGAAAGTTTGTCTTCAGTGAACCGATGGAAACTTTCTACAAGTTTTAACTGAGATTAATTCTTAAAAATAAAATATTCAGCACAATTTGTTTTTTTTAATCTATATTATTAGGAAGGATATCAAACATCCAGTAACTTTATATTCAAACACTAAATAGATAAACTTGACAGATGTTTTCAGATAAATGTCTCATTTCTGGGAAACAAA
This sequence comes from Poecilia reticulata, assembly GCF_904066995.2. Taxonomy (NCBI): domain Eukaryota; kingdom Metazoa; phylum Chordata; class Actinopteri; order Cyprinodontiformes; family Poeciliidae; genus Poecilia; species Poecilia reticulata. Next base: position 30,312,019 of record NC_088844.1, read on the forward strand.
TTAAATAAAATTCTACTCAAAACAAAAGGAAAAAATTTGACCCAAATAGTGAAGAAACTGTAAAACATCTCAGACGTTTTACGATCTATGAAGATTTGTTCATTTCTTCTCTGTTTTAATAAAATCCACTTGGTGATTTTGGGCCAGGATGTGAAAAGTTTGATCAAAGTGTTTCATTAAATAAATAAAATTACCTTTAAGATGTGAACAAACCTCAGAAATGGATCCAACAGGAACTAAAATAAGTGAGAAATGCATCTTAAACTACGTTAGAAATGCTGAGTGACTCATTTAGAAAACAAACTGAAACTATGAAAACATGAAACCTGTTAAATCCTGTCAAACTAAACATTGCATTTGTCCACAGAATAAAATACTGAGAAACACAAACAGGAGAAGTCATTTTTACAGTGCTGATGATAAATCCCAGTCATCTGTTCCTCTAAAACCCACTGCTGCTGGAGGTACGGCAGGCCAGTTTAACATATAATCCTCATTTCACAATAAAGCCCCAAAATGTACAGCAATCTGGATTTGACCGCCATGTTTCTTCTGACAGGAAGTGACATCCAGATTTTGGAGTGGTCCAGTCAAAGTTCTGACTCGGATCTGATAGAGAATCTACGGAGGGAGCTACCGATTAGCGTGATGGTAAGGAGGCATTTCCACTGTTTAATTCTGAGCATTATCCAGAGAACCAAGCCCACAGCATCATACCTCCACCACCGTGTGTCACAGTTGGGACAGTTTGAACTGACTGACGGACTTTTAACCCTTCCAGCCATGAACTTTAACCTCTGACCTGCTGACGGGGGCATGATCTTCATGCTCTGAAATGACCCTGCGGTTGTCCTGACAACCGTTCCCAGGTTGCTGCTCTGAGGTCATTGCTGCAGTCTTTCCGCCCTGGCGTTGTGCTGACACACAGCAAACTGAATAAACTCCTGATTTAATGGAGGCGAACCAGAACCGAGTGGATCACTGATCCACCAAACTCCTGTTGGTCACAAACGATCCAGACTGAAATTAAAACACCTTCAGATTAAAACGCCTCTTTAATCTGTGAAATCCGAACCTGCTCTGGCCGTTTAGAGGAAGCTAATCTGGGTTAGCAGCATTTTCCTCCTCTGCCTCAGAAACACCAGGTTAATAAACAAACATCAGTTCTTCAGTCACAACCTCTCTGTAAAAGAACTGTTCACATGAAAACGACCCCTCATGACCCAGCTGGGACTCTGCTGCCCCCTGATGGAGACTGAAGGGATTAAACAGGCTCAACGTCTCGATTCATCCCGACTGAATGACAGCAGCAGAAAATCTGACAAAATGTCCAAAAATAACCAGATTAATTCACATCATCTCCTCTTTTATATTCACCAACTTACATTTATTGGCGTCAATATTTAAGTTATTTAAAAAATGTACCGTAAAAAAAAAAAAAAAAAATTCTTTAAGTTTGAAATTTGCATTTCTAATTTATTTTGTTATATCAGCAACATTATATATTAACAATTTAAATTATTGAAATGTACTTTGATAATTTGTTACATTTTAAAATGTGTTTTTTTTTATAAAACTAAGAATAATGTTCAGTTAATTTGTTAATGATATAATGTATTGTATTTATAAAATCTTCATGTATATTTAATTTAAAAAATCTAATAAGATTATGTTTGATAAATATAAATATAAATGAGTTGCTGTAAAAACTAATCATCTTCAAATAAACGTTTCTGTTTTTTAGTTGCTCACAAAGACACTTAAATTGCTGATGATGCTTTTTGTTTCGTTCACATCAATATTGATTAAATTTAAACTTTAATTTGGACTCTTTGGTAAAACAATAAAATATGTAGAAAAAAAATCTCAACTTCAATAATTGCTGAAATTTGATTAACTTAAATTATTATTTTATATTAAAACTAGTTTTAGTTCGTTCATCTGTTTTTACAGTTTTCCAGGGAAAGAAATTTAATTTTCCGCCTAATTTAAATCTATGGTTTCTAAAGCTCTGCTATGATTAAAATAAACATATCTGAAGATCATAATTAGCTGTAGGTATTAGCATAAGCATGTTAAACTTAGCATTATTAACTCATTAACAGAAGTGCTTTACCTTAGCCAGCCTTTAGTTAGCATTAACATGCTAACATCCAGGACTACGTACTGTGTTAGTTCTGACATTAGCATAATGCTAATAAAGCTCAGTTACTGCTGAGGTTCTAACATGAGGGAATATTTATAGCACCATTTAGCCCAACATTTAGCTTTAGCAACTTGTGGCGGCGTCACGACACCAAGCTAGTCGTGTTGAATCTCGTCTTAGCTAATCAGTTGAACGTTTCTTCCTCTCAGCTTTAATGTGCTACATACCCTACAGAGGGGAGTTTTCAGAATTTATGATGCTAATGCTAATGCTAGACCACAGTTTGTCTTTTAAAATTATTGACCTTAAAACATATTTTATTAAAACCAGCCAGAGAATTAATGATTTGAGGATCTGGTGAGCCCTGACGAATGATCGGAATAAGGAATCAAACCACCAAGAAACCTTTGAAGTTCCAGAAATCATTTAGAAAATCAGACAAAATAACATCCTTTAAAAACGAGCCGAAGCCCAGAGTAAAACCTCAGAAAGACGTTCGGAAAGCCAGGAGAACGAGATGAAAAGTAGAGATAAAGTATTTTCTGCAGTTTTCTTTCTGTTGCTTTGAGACTATAAAAGCATCAGTACCGACTTCGACAGAGGATCAATACAGCAGTAACCAGCTAAACTGCATCAATCTTCATTAGGACGGTTAATACAAGAGGTTTGAGGTCTAAACTTCCCATCAGTCACATCTGTCCGATTCCCCGCCATCCTTACAGACATCATGTCCGTCTGTCTGGACTCTTACCTTCATCCCAGAGTCCAGCTGTTCAGCCAATCAGAGAGCAGCAACAGGTTGGGTCAGGTGGTGCCGCTTGTCCAGGAAGACCGAACTGTAAGGTCCGCTGCTGCCGCTCCAGAAATGAAGGCAGTAAAGTCCAAACAGATCCCCAGCGGCGCATCACACACACGGTGTGTGTAGCTGTTGGGAAAACAAAGGATGGAGTTCAAAGACCTGTTCAGTCCTCTGTCATCATCCCTGAATTAAACAATAAGGCCTGATTTTCACTGGATCTGACTGGTAATTTAATCCCTAACATCCAGCAGACACGGCGACGGGACAGAGTTCCTCTAAACTGAGGCGCGATCGTTCAGGACTCGGCTAAATGGGCGGCGGTTGGGGGTCCACCAGTTTCAGGGCGTCATTTCGGGACAGGTTGTTCCAGATCCCGCTGTGGGTCGCCGTCTGGTTCTGGTTCTGTTTAGGAGTGGGCTCCGCTCCAAAGAGCCCGGGCCCGGCAATGAGACAGTTTGGGCAGCGGGCCAGGACCGACCGGGGTCCGGAAGCGTCCCGGAGAATGACCCGGAGACCCGGCTGTCGCCTCACATGAGCTTCAAACGGGAACTCATACACACAGCTGCCGGTGGGTCAGGCCAGGGTGGCCACAAGTGTTTGGGTTTGTGGAGCCGACTGCGTGTCCTGAAGCGAGTTCAGGCTGGAGGAAACGGAGACGCCGTGGCGGCCATGTTGGGTGTTTGTTTGGGTTTGTGGAGCCGACCGCGTGTCCTGAAGCGAGTTCAGGCTGGAGGAAACGGAGACGCCGTGGCGGCCATGTTGGGTGTTTGTTTGGGTTTGTGGAGCCGACCGCGTGTCCTGAAGCGAGTTCAGGCTGGAGGTGACGGAGACGCCGTGGCGGCCATGTTGGCTCTGGACCCATCGCAGCTCTGACCTTTCAGGCATTCAGACAGTTCTGCTGCAAATAATCAAAGACCGGAAACTAAAAGACTGATTTTATAATACAGACAAATTCCTTTCAATACACAAGATGATTATTAACCAACATAAAAACAGGGATTGGAAACTAAAAGGTTATAAAACACTTCAGACCGTCACCGGCCAGTTCAGCTCTCTGGACAATATAAACCCAGTTAAACTGGTTTACTAGTTTCCTACTGTGTGAACTCATAACTGTGCATTTATCTCATCATTTTCCATGTATTATTATAAATTTCCAATCATGATAATACTTTTAAATTATCGTTCTCATGATAAAATCCAATTAACATTTTTTAAAAACTGTCCATATCGACTCATTTTTACTATTTTCGCCGATGTTTGATCCATGAACATATCAATAAATGCCAATACATTTGAAAATATGATTAAATGTGAGCAGTTTACTGAAACAAATAACTTTGCTCATGTCAGATGGGAATGTTTTACATTAGGGGCGTTAGTGTTTGAGGGGCTGTGATTGCCGGGTCATGCAGCCACACGGTGAGAAACGGTCATCTTTGTCACTTTTATCGTTATCGCAATAATACGATACAGTTATTGTACAATGTATCGTAATAAAACATCAATTCCCTCCTCTCAGTTCCACCAGCCTGGGTTAGTTCATCCAACTCCAGTCCGTCTGCCTGGAAAGTCCGGTTCATTTGGGTTGATGTGAATGAATCAAACTCTGATGTGGACCAAAAAGTGAACTCTGGTGTGGATGAAATGCATCTGAAGAAAGTGTTTCCATCCTGGGAGAAGAAGAGGAGGATGAAACATCTGGACAGGAAACTGGGCTGGAGACGCAGCAGTGGAGCCAGCAGAACCAGAACCAGAGACCTAAAGGCTCAACTGAAGGATGAAGGAGGCTGGTTCTGCCCTGGTCCTGGTCCCGTCCTGGTCCCGTCCTGGTCCTGTCCTGGTCCTGGTTCTGTCCTGGTCCTGGTTCTGCCCTGGTCCTGGTTCTGTCCTGGTCCTGTCCTGGTCCTGTCCTGGTCCTGGTCCTGGTCCTGTCCTGGTCCTGTCCTGGTCCTGGTCCTGTCCTGGTCCTGGTCCTGTCCTGGTCCTGGTCCTGTCCTGGTCCTGGTCCTGGTTCTGCCCTGGTCCTGTCCTGGTCCTGGTTCTGCCCTGGTCCTGTCCTGGTCCTGGTTCTGCCCTGGTCCTGTCCTGGTCCTGGTCCTGTCCTGGTCCTGGTCCTGTCCTGGTCCTGGTTCTGCCCTGGTCCTGTCCTGGTCCTGTCCTGGTCCTGGTCCTGTCCTGGTCCTGGTTCTGCCCTGGTCCTGTCCTGGTCCTGTCCTGGTCCTGGTCCTGTCCTGGTCCTGGTTCTGCCCTGGTCCTGTCCTGGTCCTGTCCTGGTCCTGGTTCTGCCCTGGTCCTGTCCTGGTCCTGTCCTGGTCCTGGTCCTGGTTCTGCCCTGGTCCTGTCCTGGTCCTGGTTCTGCCCTGGTCCTGTCCTGGTCCTGGTTCTGCCCTGGTCCTGTCCTGGTCCTGTCCTGGTCCTGGTCCTGCCCTGGTCCTGTCCTGGTCCTGGTCCTGTCCTGGTCCTGGTTCTGCCCTGGTCCTGTCCTGGTCCTGGTCCTGTCCTGGTCCTGGTTCTGCCCTGGTCCTGTCCTGGTCCTGGTCCTGTCCTGGTCCTGTCCTGGTCCTGGTTCTGCCCTGGTCCTGGTTCTGTCCTGTCCTGGTCCTGATCCTGTCCTGGTCCTGGTTCTGCCCTGGTCCTGTCCTGGTCCTGGTTCTGCCCTGGTCCTGTCCTGGTCCTGGTCCTGTCCTGGTCCTGTCCTGGTCCTGGTTCTGCCCTGGTCCTGTCCTGGTCCTGTCCTGGTCCTGGTCCTGTCCTGGTCCTGGTTCTGCCCTGGTCCTGTCCTGGTCCTGGTCCTGTCCTGGTCCTGGTTCTGCCCTGGTCCTGGTTCTGTCCTGTCCTGGTCCTGATCCTGTCCTGGTCCTGTCCTGGTCCTGGTTCTGCCCTGGTCCTGTCCTGGTCCTGTCCTGGTCCTGTCCTGGTCCTGGTTCTGCCCTGGTCCTGTCCTGGTCCTGGTCCTGTCCTGGTCCTGTCCTGGTCCTGGTTCTGCCCTGGTCCTGTCCTGGTCCTGTCCTGGTCCTGTCCTGGTCCTGGTTCTGTCCTGGTTCTGCCCTGGTCCTGTCCTGGTCCTGGTTCTGCCCTGGTTCTGTCCTGATCCTGTCCTGGTCCTGTCCTGGTCCTGGTCCTGGTCCTGGTCCTGTCCTGGTCCTGTCCTGGTTCTGTCCTGGTTCTGTCCTGGTCCTGTCCTGGTCCTGGTCCTGTCCTGGTCCTGTCCTGGTCCTGGTCCTGTCCTGGTCCTGTCCTGGTCCTGGTCCTGGTCCTGTCCTGGTCCTGTCCTGGTCCTGGTCCTGTCCTGGTCCTGTCCTGGTCCTGGTCCTGGTCCTGTCCTGGTCCTGTCCTGGTCCTGGTCCTGGTCCTGTCCTGGTGAGGACCGTGGAACCTCTGTAGATGAAGGAATGATCCTCTTCCTCATCAAACCGTCTCCATGTCTCCAGTCTGAAGCGTCTTGGTGTTCAGAGGCTTCGACTCTCAGGTCGTTCCAGAATCTCTCATTTCTCTCTGGGATCAATAGTATTTGTGAAGAAACAGATTTTATCTGGAGCTGATGTTCTGTAAACGTTTCTGTTTTGGCTGCTTCTGTCTGCTTAGTGAGGAGGATCTAATGTCTTGAGACAAGCCGCTTCAGATGTTGTAACATTTCCTCCTGCGTTCCTAAAGCCTGACCTTCAAACCAGCAGGATTCAGGTCACATGTTCCTCATATCTGGGCCTGTTTACTCCTCCAGCGCTCACACACTCACCCTCCCCCCGGTCCTCTGGCGCTTCGCTGTGAAAACACAGCTGACCCTGGTGGGGTCAACCCAACCGATTACCATGTCCGCCTGTCCGTCCATCCATCATCCATTCATCCATCCATCCATCCATCCATCCTTACATCCTTACATCCATCCATCCATCATCCATCATCCATCCTCCATCCTTACATCCGTCCATCCTTACATCCATCATCCATCCTTACATCCGTCCATCCATCATCCATCCTTACATCCATCCATCATCCATCATCCATCCTTACATCCGTCCATCCTTACATCCATCATCCATCCTTACATCCATCCATCCATCATCCATCCTTACATCCATCCATCCATCATCCATCCTTACATCCGTCCATCCTTACATCCATCATCCATCCTTACATCCATCCATCCATCCATCCATTCATCCATCCACTCACCCTCCCCCCGGTCCTCTGGCGCTTCGCTGTGTGTGAAAACACAGCTGACCCTGGTGGTGTTTCCGTCAACCCAACCGATTACCATGTCCGCCTGTCCATCCATCCATCCATCCATCCATCCATCCATCCATCCATCCATCCATCCATCCATCCATCCATCGTCCGCCTGTCCATCCATCCATCCATCCATCCATCCATCCATCCATCCATCCATCCATCCATCGTCCGCCTGTCCATCCATCCATCATCCATCCTTACATCCATCCATCCATCCATCGTCCGCCTGTCCATCCATCCATCCATCCATCCATCCATCCATCCATCCATCCATCCATCCATCCATCGTCCGCCTGTCCATCCATCCATCATCCATCATCCATCCATCATCCATCCTCCCATCCATCCATCACTCAGGTCGGACCGGTGATCAGGACTTTCACATCCTTTGCCAACCCAGAGCAGCAGCTTCATTGCTGCAGATAAAGTCCGTATCCATTGAACTTCCTCTGGGTGAACATCATGAGTCGAGTCTCTTTCATCTTCACAACCAGATGAACTCTGGTGGTTCAGGGTTGAAAACCATAACCCATTCTGAAACCCAGAATGGGATTTCTCCACATCGCCTTTAGATCCTTTTACATCCTATACGAAGCCTCGACGAAGTCCAACATGCTCTGGGAAAAACCGGACTTTATGGGAGAGATCGTCTTCTCCTTGTACTACAGAGACCGGATACGTGATGTGGGAATCTTTCATTCTCTCATGATTCGATTCAATTCGATTACTCATGATGATTTAATCTACAGATGTGCAGAGGATCCTCATGATGAAACCGAGACATTAAAGCGCCTTTTCCACTTCCTGTCTGCATCCTACATTTAGCTTTAGCCACGCGAGAGCGCCACCTTCCTGCAGAAAGCCTCCACTGTGGACGATAACAGAGCAGTTTCCGTCCTGGAGTTTTTAGAAATCTGAAAGTCTTTGCAGTTTTTTAGTGAAGAATCGTAGAAAATAAACATAATTCCTCATCAAGTTGGATAATTGTCCCTGAAAAGTATTCATGTCGCCTACGGATTAAAAAACAGGACAGTGGAAGCGACTAGTTAGAGAAATAACAGCATTGCTGTCGGATCATTTCTGCATTAAACACAACAACAAACCTCTGACCAATCACAACACACCGATCGCTCCGCCCCTTAGGGCCAACCTCCATCACGTGACGCTCGTATCCAGCTCAGCTTTCCTGGGAATAAAACCAGAATGAGTCTAAATGTTTGGCTGTAATGAAGACGGCTCTGGTTGAATCTCGTTCACGTTTGGAGTTTTCCTCGTTTTGTCTTCGTTCCAGTACCGTTCCCATGGCAACGTCCCACATGGCGACAGAGCGCCGGCCGATAGACGGTGGATGTGATTTTTAACATCTGAATCGTAGTGAGTGAGAATCGTGAGTCTCATGTGATGTTTAGCACATTTTGACCCAGTAGAACCACTGCAGCTCTGAGTTCACCTGAATCCTGTTTGATCCCAGATTGGACCTGAAGTATCTGGGTAACTGCCCCATTTCCAAACCATCCCAGACTGTCTGAATGTCCTGATGAGGCAGATCAGCGAGTCAGCGTCACATTTCTAACATCCATCCTGATTCTATCCGTGTTCAGCGTCTCAACACAGAAGATTTACTACAATTTAGAGACAAAACATCGTTAGAGTGTTTGGCTTTTCCATCAGTCTTAAATAATCTCCTCTCAGAGGTTGGTCCACCTTCACCTGCTAAAGCTCAGGTGTAGCATTGCTGAACATTGGTCACCGATGTGACGCTCCATCATGGAGGCTGATTCAGCCTGAAGTCACACTTTTTATTAAACGAGGAGCAGAATCAGAGGACCTGAGGATAAAAACAGAAACACTGCAGAACCGATCAAACGGCGGAGTCAGAGTTAGAGAAGGCGACCTGTTTTACACACACACACACACACACACACACACACACACGCACACACACACACCATGCATTGTTAATGGGAGTGAAGCACTCTGTGTTGACTGTGGCTGAGCAGAGAGGCGGCGAGACGTCAAACAGCATCAGCATCAAACTGTGCAGAGTTCAACGTCGGCTCGCAGGCGCCGCCCTGCTGCCGCAGCACGAGTGCTGCACCCTGCCTGACCTGCAGGTGCTGCAACACCTTGTCTGTGACCTTTGACACCTGAGTGTTAATGCTGCAGATACAGCTGGTGGTGCAGCTCCGTGTTTAATGGAAACCATGTGAGGTTTTCACCGACATGAGCAGCAACTTCTGCTGAGAACCAAACAGACGGAGGCAGATATTTTATACATGATGCTACAGAAAACAGTCTGACTATGATGTGTCTTTAAACATCATCGTTTTCTTTCAGAGCGTCTTCACTCTGAGGACTCGTTACCCTTTCAGCACCACAGGTCCCAACATCATTAGATCTTATTAACAAAATGAGTTTTCAGACTGGAAATACAAAATATTAAACTATGAAATGATAAAATATGTATTTGTATCTATGATGAAGGACAGCTGAGACTGTTAACGGCTAATGTTGACAAGCCACCAACTGTCCATCAAGTTGAGCCAAACGAGGATGAATAAACACCTCGGCGCCTCCAGACTCAGCCTTCCTCTGCACGTCCAGTCCGACTCGCTCAGGTCCGCTAACGGACGTCCACAACGTGCTGGGATGGTTGAAGTGTCTCGCAAACAGAAGATCCTCGGTTCACATCCCAGCAGTGCCTACTTCCTGACGTTATGAGGTACCGACCCATCTAACTGTTTAACAACTCAAACCCCGTCTGCAGCTCTGAGGATGAACTGATGTTGGGGTAAAATGGCTCCACTTTCACAGACATGCTTTGTATTTAAACTGCAGCCTGAACAACTCAAAGCTTCCCTCGGTCTCCCAGCAACCAGCACAGCATGACGGAAACCTGGACTTAGGAGGGTTTCTCCCCATAAATGCTGGTTTCTAAAGGCAGTGGTGGGAATCGCTATATGAAGTTATAATCATATATATGCAGAAGAACTTATTTGCAGCTCTGCTGGCTGGTACTGCTAGCTAGAGGCTGTAGCCAAAGGGCTACAGCATTATCAGTCCTGTTGCAGATGCAAGATGAACCAAACCTGCTTGTAGGTGAGCACTCCACACTAATCAGAAACCACCAGAGCCTTGGTCCGAGTAGTTTCTACATAAAGCACTTCATCAGTCTAATTTTTACTCCAGTGTCTCCTAAGCAGGACCAGATCCGACTGGAATTGCTTATTTATGAAGAATTATGAACTTTATCTATTCTAAACTTCCTTATTAATGTTTTTCACTCTAGGAAAGTTGAGCCTGAATCATTTGTTTCAGCATAAAAACCAAAAACGCTCAAGAAACCCATTAAAACATGATCTGTGTTATTTTGTGAAGCAGACCAGGTTCTTGGGAACCGTCTCAGCCCTTCGGGGTCAAGCAGCTGGACTCAGACACCCTCAGTAAAAACACTGTTTGAATGTCGTCAAACTGGATCTAAAGGTTTCTGACAGGTTCTTGTGTTCCCGGGCCGAGCTTTCTGTTTGCACTAATCACCACCGCCACTGTGTTCTGCCCCCAGTTGACCCGTTTCCAGTTGAAATATCCCATAACATGAAACCTACAAACCTTTGAAGCAGCTACATGAATGCAACAAAACCACTGGCGATAATTTAATTTGATGTTGGCGTTGACACCCTTCACCTCCAGCCCCTGTGGTTCCCATTATGACCCAAATAATTGAGGGTATTGAAACCCAGGGGTTTTGTACAGAACATTTTCTGAGTAACCACAGCATAAATGAAAGCCATTGAAGCTTTGTTTAGTAGTAGCTCTGCTCATGGCCTGCTAGATGTCTTCAGTGAAGCATGGGGGTTGCTGTGTAATGATGCGGGACAGACGGGTTCTGACTGGTGTGAGGGTTACTAGAAGGAGACCCCTCAAATTAAAAAGCACCGATCCTGGTGTTCATGTTGAGCTAACCTCCACACCAACGTCTCCACTGAGGCTGAGAAAACGTCGTTCCCTGCCATCAGCAGGCGCTGCAGCGGGCCGGTTTCTTTCTTTTCCTCTTTTCTGGGAAACGATTTCCAGACCAACGGCCCAAAGTGGGAGTCAAAGTGACTCACATTCAAAAAACGTCAGCAGAAACACAGACAGGTGGGAAGAGATTTAACAGGAAAGTGAACCGTAGTTAGAGGCAGGTCTGGAGTTTACTCAGCCAGGGAGAGAGAGACTTTTAGCAGCTAACAGGAAGGCTGAAGGAGGAAAAACGGATCCATTTCATCCCTTGGAGCTCTGAACCTTTACATCATGGAACCTGTTCAGAGTTCAGATACAGATTTATTCTCTTCAGGTAACACCGCTAGCCATGCTAACTGCTAATACTAGATCATGACAGCAGTTTAAAATTGCTGCTCCACTTTGTCTCAGACGAACCATTGAAGCCAACGATGCACCGCCTGTAGGGAACTCCAGAAACCATGGTGGGTTCTGTCCGGGTTCCCCCGTTTCCTCCCACAGTCCAGAAGCCCGACTGGCTTTCTCATCCGTCCTGTGCAACTCCGTGTTGTCCTCTAATGGACTGGCGGCCCATCCAAGATGTCCCCCCCTCTGACAATGACTGCTGGAGATAAGCCAAGGATAAGCAGGTATGGACAAGGATGAATGAACACCTTGGACAAGTGATGGATGGTTCAGAAACATCGGCGGTTCTGGGTGTCGGTTGAACCAGGTCAGGCTACCAGCTTGTCCAGAGACGCTGAGTGTTAGCTGGCTAAAGCTTCTGTGCCATAAACAGAAGATCCTAGGTTCCAATTCCAGCAGAGCTTTATCTTTAATTTACCTCAACTAATACCAGACTCCTGCGACAGACTGGTGACCTGTCCAGGTGACCTGTCCAGGTGACCTGTCCAGGTGACCCCGCCTCTCGCCTGGAACGTTAAGCTGGAGAGGCACCAGCACCTCCCGACCCACTGAGGGAGGGAGGGAAGGAGGGAGGGTGGGTGGGTGGGTGGATGGATGGATGGATGGATGGATGGATGGATGGATGATACCAGGGTTAACATCTGGATTCTTAGTTTTAATGTGAAGGTAACTGAAATAGGACAAAGGTTCTCCAAAGTAAGCCCTGCTCCATGTGGTTCAGTCAGGTGTCGATTGTTGATGCAGAGACTGAGATCATGGCCGTCCGGATTACATGGCTTCCTGAAACTCCAGCCAGCTCCAGTGGTTGTTTGTTTTCTGTACTCTAGATGAAACACAAATCTCTCCCATCTTCTTCTGAAAAACATTGTTTTCCGTCAATCCAATCATTTTCTCATATCTGTCTGTAGAAGCTGTCAGACGGTGAGTTTCTGTGGATGAAGGACGGACACAGCATCTCCGTGACTACAGCTGCTCCTAAATGCCATTTCAGGTCAGAGGATTAGGATACTGCCTTTAATGCTGCAGCAGTGTGTGTTTGTGTGTGTTTTGTGGTGGATTAGTCTTTATTTGAAGTGTGAGGTCTGATTTAATCTGCAGGTCGCAGTAAACAGATGCAGTGATCCGGCCTGTGTGAACGCAGCGTTCCCTGCCAGTGTTACACAACACACTCTGGAGATTAACGCGGCAATTTCACTGTTTTAGCACCGCTGGTTCCTGGGGAGGGTGATGCCATTTGATACGGACGCGTTAGGAATGATACCTCCGCCTCCGATGGGCCAAGGGAATCTGGTGTCACTTACGTTGGATGGTCTGCTCCAGTTCAAACAACCAACACATCAATCACCCCAACTGGAACCAGTCCATCTTTTCATTACAGACACAGAACCAAACTCAGCATCCGATACACACATGATGGTGACCTTGGACAGTCACATGGCTGCAGGTCAAGTCAGAACTTTGAGGTGTGCTCACCTGGCTGACAGATGAGAGGACACTACATCCAAGAAATCAATAAGAAAAAATTCAAACAATATCTGAAGTCCAAGTTAAAATCAGGCTAAATTTGAACAAAACATGTAGAACTTTCTTTCAACCATTTATCCATCTTTTCCTCAGTTTTCCTGGAGGGAGCCTCAAAGCCTTTTGTTAAAATCCACAAATAATTCAGACTTTCTCTAACGGTGTTTTCACACAGTCCGATACACTCGGTTCATTTCGGGGCTAAAATTGCAATGTTTGTTCCATCTCCAGCTGCTGTGGTTCTCTTTCTCATTGAACTGAGACAAACCAACCAAACCCTTTGAGCAACCTGTTCCCTTCCTGGCCTGTGGGGGCGCTGCACCAAGAACCACTGAAGGAAACAGCACAAAAACCTCTGAAGAACAAACTGAACGCCACTTCACCAAATGAAGACAATAATGGAGTCGTGTCAGATTTTAGTGGTTGTAGGATTTCTCTTTAGTCTTTGGCTAAAGATCATTTCTCCCGCTAGCACTGCTAACGCATTTGTTCTGGTTACATTTACCCAGAATGCCATGCATTGTAGTCCACTTCCTGCTTTTGCAGCAGTGTCTGGACTGCTTGGCTTTCACTTGTACATTCAAACTGGACCAGAGTTCTCTTCAACCGAACAGAGACCAAGGCTTGGAGGTGGACCAGAGTTTGGGTCAGAGGTCGATTACACATTCACACCTCCAAAACGAACCGGACTTTCTATGCTGATGGACTGGAGTTGGATTGAAGCAGATTAAACAGGGTTAGTGGGAATGCACTGTAAAACACTTAAAACTGCCAATAGATAGTTACGACAAGACTGAACCGGATGCCATCACCCTGGAAACGCAACATGTTGGTAAACATCTTTACACAGGAGCAACATTACTGAAGTTTAGATTAGATTTTAAAGTTTTTTCTGGGAGAAACAGTTCACAGTGTAGTAGTAGAACATCTTATAAAAACAGTCAAGTTATCTGTGTTTTCTGAGAGTCATATACTGAGGAGGAGGATGATGTGATCAGCTGTGGTGAGGAGAAAGGTCTGTAGATGTTTGGATTTAAAGTCCATAAAGTTAATTTGTGTCCAGAAAGGCTTTTTTATTGCACACTAAATGTCTAAAAGCCAGAAACGGCAAAATCATAATAATAATAATAATAATAATCTTTAATGACAAAAGGAAAACCTCATGGACTCTGAATGTCATTTAGATTTTGTTGTAGATGTAGCAGGAATAAATATGTTTGCACGTCTAGATTATAGTTATGGATCTGCCAGGTTTAGCTACAAAGTCTGTTTTTTTAGTAATCTGGTCGATATAGTACTAATTAACTAACAGCGTCACAGTTTGGTTATTTTTAGAAACATTTAAATATCCTTACCGCCAATGAAGCATCAGATCCGTGCGATATTAGAGATTAGCAGCTGATGCTGAGCGGGAAAGTTTCCCGCCTTCCCGGGACGTAATGAAATCTTCCCTTCACTGTTTTATCGCCTTTGTTTTTACCTCCTTGAATCCAACAACATCCAACCAACAACATCCAACCAACAACATCCAACCATCGCGGTTCAGTAACAACGAGGTGGAAAGCTGCTTCCCAACTCTTAAGATGGCGGGAGATCAGTAAAAACAGACAAAAGATGGCGACGGAGCACCGGATATGGGGGATGTGACGTCATGTAGGAACTATTTTTGAAGTCCCCTCAAAATGTATCCCGTGAACTGTAGTATTGTTGAATATACAATCAGTGATTCCTGTAAAAAAAAATCTCTGGAACCGATTAATCTCCATATGCAAAACTTTTCATTCACAATGAAATCCTGCTGTGAAATGTGTAATAATACTGTATAATACTGAACTAAAATCTGATTGAATCCCTCAAATTTAATTAAAAATAAAATAAAATTTTAATTATATAAATATTTTCAAAAAACTATTTTTTTAGTTTAGTTTTTTTTTGTTTGTATGCTTTTTCTACTTTCTTTTAATTTATTGTGTATTATTTTATTTTTTCTTTCAAATATATCTCTATCTTTCTTAAATGAATCAAACCATGGATTCTGTGTATATTATATCTTGTGATTGTTTTTGATGTGATGTTCTTTAATCTAAAACCTGTTTGTTTTGAAAAAAAAATATGCACAAGCATTTATACCAATTTTCATTTAATTTGAAGACGCTGGGAGTCAGGGAGAAAACTAGAAGAGGAACCCAGAACCATAAAAATCTGTTTTATGATGTCAACAATGTAAAACTACAGAGGGTTTAGTTAATGCATCATCTTTATCTTCATACAAACTGCCTTATTTATACATTTACCAGTAACTCTACAACATGTTAAGCTTCATTTCACTGGTTTACAGTAACATTGATAAATCTATGGCACATCTACATGCCTGACCTCTGACCTCAGGTGAACAGATGTCATTTTCCCCATTAGCCAGCAGCTGACAAGTTCTGCTCAGTTCAGGTTCTGGGGATTTTCTCAGATTACTCAAGTTCCTCCTGGTAGTTTGGTAAAGTGATGAAGTCAGCCTGATGTGAACGCCGCAGCTCCGTCCGAGACTCGAACCGAAACCGTTTCACTCAGAGGCTTAGAGCTGTTGAGCACATCCAGAGCTCGGCTAAGCTGCCGGTGCAAAATACCGCTTTGTTTGCTCAAAATCTCCTCGAAAAGCCTCGCAACAGAAACACAGGACAGATTATCCTCTGCTGGAGAGGAAATGAAATTCTTCAGATGGGGCACTTAAACGGGCTCAGTGATGCTGCTGTGTGTGTGTGTCAGTGTGTGTGTGTGTTTTAACTGAAACTGCTGCAAAAACTGGGTTCATGATGTGATCCTGGTTGTTTTATTTCTTCCAAAATTGTTGAGATCTCAGTTGTTCCTGAAGGATTTCAGAGCACCGAGCGCTACGCTCAGTTAGCGCGTCAGTGAGGGTTTTCTACGAGTTTCAGGTTTCCACATGTTTATTCCAGCACAGCTACCTGAATGTCCACAGCCTTTCAAACTTGATTAGGTTTGGGCTGGACTTTGACTAGACTGCTCCAACAGTACAGCGGGCAACAGGTGCAAATGCATTGAAAACACATGCATCCAAAATACAAAACACACGCAAAAAAATAATAAAAAATGCTGCAACCACAGAAGCAAAGATGGCTGAAATATCAAAAACAGAAAGTATAAAACTCCACAAACTTGCTCCAAGTCCTCCAGGCCACTAGGGGGCGTGGACCAACAAATCATACGGGACCCAACAGTAAAGACAGGATGTCATGATCCAACAGGATGTCCAGGAGAAAGTTGGAGAAATTAAGAAGTCTTTTATAATTTTATAGGTTAGCAGCATATTTACAGAGGTAACATTACCTCCACAGGCTCCCCCTGGTGGTCTGGAGGACTTTATATTTGCTGTTGTTCCGATATATTTTTTTCCGTTTACATAATTCATGTGTCAAGTGTTTGCACCAGTTGTCTGCCGTACTGCATCCTGACTATTTCCTTCATTCTGCTCCAAATGTGAACCTTTCAGAGTAAAAGTCGTGATGGACTTGATGACAGCAACAGTTGCTGCTCTGACATCATTGCTGATGTCTTTCAACCCTGGAATTGTTTTATAACAAACCTGAATTATAGCAGCCAAACCTGATCCAGTTCATTTCATAATCAGCCAACAGAAGCAGTGAGGGTGTACTTAGTTTTCAATTCACATCTTTATGTTCATGTTTGCTCATTAAGTCCCAACAGGCTGGAATCTGTTGTGGGTTTTCTGAACATTTGAGGTTTAGAAGCTTCAACACCTTTTATTACATCCTGATATTTGACATGTTTGAACTGGAAGAGGATAAGTTTTTATTTTCAGCTTTGAAGAACTGAAACCTAAAATAAATGAGTTTCAGTTCTGTGGTAAATCTGAATCGGGTCGTTCTGCTGAAAACTGGGTCAATCTGGATATTAATGGAAACTATTTTGTGCTGAATTGTTGGTGAAAACTGAACCATCTGCTTGAAGAAAGATCCACTGGTACCAGTGGATCCAGTTCAACAGAACCCAGTGACCCATCAGGAAACTGGTTCCCATTAAGGGGTTCTCAGGAACCAGTTCGACCAGCAGGAATCGGGTCAGGAATCAGCCTGAACCTTCCTGAACAGTTTCTGGGGACGGTGGTTCGGGTCCAGCCGACCGGCAGCAGAACCAGAACATAACAACCCGGCGCTGCCAGAACTGGAGGGTCAGCCGGGTCGGCCCAGTAATGATGCTGGGCTGAGATCCGACACGGTTCTTCTGTCACTGACATCCGGTTCTGATAGGTTTGGGTTTTTCACTACAGATGAGTTTGATTTCAGTTTGACTTTTTGTCAGTTTTAGTTTTTAGAGTTTTTGCTCGTTTTTATCAGTTAAATAGTTTTAATAAGTTATAACAGCAGTTTTAGTTTTTAAATTCAGAAAACCAAAATATTGAGCTCATTTTACATCGACTGTGAAATAAAAACAGAAAATACCATTTTAAAAACTGCATGCAGTCACTGCTGAGCTGCTCTGGTTCATTTTTCTAAATAAATTCATAAACATGTTATAATTCCACCAAGTTTTATAATATTGTCCCAGTGAAAGTTTTTCTCTATTCATTACTGTTTCCATTTATTTCAGTTAACAAAAATGTTTTCTCAATTTTGGTTTACGTCATTTTGTTAGTTTGAGTAAATCTGTCATAGTTTTGGTTCTGCTGTTCGGGATGGAAACCCAGTCCTTCAGAACTTATATTTTTAATGTTTGGCTGCAGAGCATCACTTCCTGCTTTACATCAACGGTAACAAAGATCCACCATATTAATATGCATGGAGTGAAAATCCTGAACAAGAGAGAAGCAAACAGCCCAACAGGATCAAATGAAAGCTGAAGAAATGTAAATGTACTAAGTGCCGACGGTCTGCGGTGAGTTTCACTGTTGGACGGTTCAGTTACTTCCTGATGACTCACTACTGCCCCCTGGCGGCCGTTCCGCTCCGTGAGCCTTCATCATCCTCATCATCTGCAAGCGAACCAAAGTTAAACCATCAAACTTTCAGGGTTTGTTTTTAATCAGAAGACGCTATTTAATAGTTTCAGATAAAATAATCTGTAAAATAGAAACAATTAAAGGGAGAAGAAGAGAAAAACATCCGTAGATCCAAGTCCTGGTACAAAACTTATTAATTTAATGTTGCACAAGTTTAAAGATAAAAAGTGGGATTAATGAGTTAAAATGTGTCCAATTTGTTGTTTCAGGTGAGAAATGTTTGATCAACTCAACAGTTCTGATTTTAACGCTTATTAAATGGAGTTTTAAAGGAATCTGGTGGTTTATTAGAAGTTTGTAACACGAGTTTCTCTCAGATCTGGAATCATTTCATTTCTGGTTTTCCTTCCTGGATCTTCATCAGGATGAAATCAACACGGTGATGTCATCAACTCCTTCAAAATAAAATGATTTTATTTAGATTTAAGCATTTATCTGATGCTTGAACCGTTACAGTCACACCCGGACTGGTTTTTCCTCCCAGCTGGAGCTCCCAGTGGTTCCAGTTACCACTGGGAGCTCCAGCCGAAGCTAACAGCTAACAGCTAACAGCCGAACGCTGCTGGTCCCGTTTCCCCTGAATAAATAATCCTGAATGTTTCTCTGCAGCCACTCAGACTTTTCCACTCAGGAGTTTTTCCTCAGCGTGTCTGGAGGAGGATCTGAGTCAGTCAGGGCTGGTAGTGTCTGTACTGGGACTGAGGCGCTGCAGGGTTGCTGGTTCCGAACCGGAGCGGCGGCGTTGAGCCAACAAAGGCAGTCCTGTAGCTGTGGGAGGAGGGGGGTCCGAACCCGGCGCCCAGACCCGGCACCGCCCCCAGCGTCCCGGCGTACGGCGGTGCCCCGTAGGAAAGTCCCAGGCCTCCGTAGGGCCGGTGGGCGTGCTGGCCCGGGGCGGGCAGCACCAGCGGCGCCACGTTCCGGCCCGGCGTGTCGAAGGAGAACTCCGGCGGGGGGCTGCTGGGCTTGGAGGGCGTGGAGGTCAGCGGGTCGAACTCCTGGCCTCCCGCTGAGCCGTACAGAACCGGAGGGAAGGAGGCGGCGTAGCCTTCAGGAGCCACCGGCAGCGGCGGCGCCGCGGCCGGGGAGGACAGCACGCCGCTCAGCAGGGGGCGGGTCCAGTCGTCCTTGAAGATCTGGACGGTCAGCGTGGCGACGAGCGGCAGCAGCCGGTTGGTGACGTGGGCCAGAACCAGCTGCTCGTTGGCGTCCCGCCGGATCCGGACGTGGGCGGAGCCAGCCTGAGCACAGAGAGGGTCAGAGGTCAGAGATGTTCAACCAGAACTGAGCCGGCGGGCCAGGAAACTGCTCGTTTCCATGACAACCCGACAGCGCCAACGCTTGGGTCCAAAGAGAACATGGATGTGGACCTTCAGCACCCAAACAGTGAACGCTGCTGTGTGTCCAGGCCTCGCTCTCCTCATGGGGACGATCAGGCGTGGAAAAGGACACAGAGAGAGAGGGGGGGCAGAGGGGCAGGGGGCGAGCGAGCGAGCGGCCCCGGGGGCTGGAGTGCAGTCAGGGGGGTCAAATGGGTTTGGACAGCTGCTCCGTTAGCGCTGGGCCAACAGCGAGCAGAAACATCCACACATGACAACAGCAGCACCGCGGGGGCATCGATAGCCCAAAAACCATCACAGCAGGGTAAACAAAGGTAAACACTGCAGGCTGCGCCCCCGCAGGCCGGCAGGGGAACTGCACCTCACAGGACAGCACTGAACTGACATGTTACTGATTACCTGACTCCATTTTATGAAGTATTACTGGTATTTCTACACATGTAGGACTTTCCTTCATCTGATTATTTTTCTGTCATGATGCAGCAAAAATCAGGAATTTATCCTGAATGAACATCAGAGTCTGACTGCTGCAGATCTGGACGTATTTTTATTTAGTCAGCTTCATCCGTCACCTTTATGACACCAACAATGAATTTAATTCACTTAAAATAACATGATTCAAGTTTCATTCTTAAAGTTTGTTCCAAAAACACAGAGACGTTTGGCAGAATGTCTATTAAATCCATTAGCTTCGTCTGGTATTTGGCATATTTCACCTGTTTTATTATCTTTTATCCATTTTATTCTTTTACAGTGTGGAGGTTTGTTGTTTAGAGTCTGTGAACTGACATTTTATGATGTTTTTTATTTCTACTTTTAGGTTTTAGAAGAAAAAAGAATCAAACTTTAATTAATGGTAAATAAAAACATTGTTTCTGCTGAAGCATTTCAGAGCTGCTGCCGTGTTTCCCTCCATCATGGCTCCCATTTCTTCTGCAGTAAAATGTATTTTTGGTCCTAAAAACAAAGAACTTTAATGCATCAGATAATAAAAGCAGATTCTGTGTTTCTCCATCAGGAGGTTTTGAATCTCTGACATCATGAAAAGCTGCGCTGTGTGTTAAATGGGCTCCAGCTGAGCGGTTCTGCTGAGTAATCGGACCTTTTGTCTCCGTGTTTCCCCGCTCCCCGGCCAGCTGGACCCGTCCGCAGCCCGGATGACGACATCAGAACCGACTCAGCGCGGTGACGGCGCGGCGTTCCCTCAGAGAACCGGGACGCGGAGCAGAGGGACGGTCCGCATGAATGACTCGTCCTCTGGTCCCGCCTGGATGGGCCCACCGCTGACGCCCTCAGCCCACCAATCACAGCGCACCCAGGCCCACCAGCCGTCCAATCAGCACACACCTACCAGAGACCCGAACCCAACGGTCCAGAAGTGCTCGTTCCGGACCTCCAGGACGCCGTCCAGAGTCGACACCTGATTGGACACAAACAGAAACAGTTTCTACGCCTGTCAGGACAACATGATCAATAATCAATAAACCTTAAATTATAACGAACTGGAAGACATTTAAATATCCAAAACAAATAAACTAAACAACAAATTAGATGAATTATGAAAACGACCCACAGAACAAAACGTTTATGGTTCCGTTTCTGCAGAAAGACGATAAATCAGATGTTTGCTGAACTCGTTTTAATTCTGGCGCATGAATCTCTGCTCATCGGATTCATCCCAGATTACGACCAGAACTCAGGAAACTCGGTACCGGTCCGACCAATGAGACCAGGCTGGTATTAATAACTCTGTTTGTTTCCATCTGGTTGATGATTGTGAAGAGGAGGGAGCTGGTCATGTGACTGATAACGATGCAGCAAAGGATTATGGTATTAATCCTTTATTGGTAAATATTGATGTTTGGTTTCCTCCAAACATGAATGTTGTCCTTTATTCAGTTTGTCAGGCATTGACCTTTAACCTGCTGGCTGAGGCCTGCTGGGGTTGAGCTTCACGCTCTGACATTGGGCTGAATCTGCTCTGAGAGCTTCTCCTCTAAACTCACTACAGGTAGCCTGGATTTGACCTTTGACCCCTTCTGTAGCAACACGGGCTTCTATAAGATTATTAGACATATTCCTGCTGTGGCGATGAGTAAAACATGAGCTTTCTAACAGATTCATCTCCTAAACCTCTCCAGAGGCAACCTTTCACATTTCTGTTATTATCATTTTTATCCATCCATTTTCTTCCTCTTATCCGGGGTCGGGTCGCGGGGGCAGCAGCTTCAGAAGGGAGGCCCAGACTTCCCTCTTCCAGCTCCTCCAGGAACCCCAAGGCGTTCCCAGGCCATAGAGAGACATCGTCCCTCCAGCGTGTCCTGGGTCTCCCCTCCTCCCGGTGGGACCTGAACTCCTCACCAAGGAGGCGTCCAGGAGGCATCCTGACCAGATGCCTGAGCCTCAACTGGCTCCTCTCGACGTGGAGGAGCAGCGGCTCTACTCTGAGTCCCTCCCGGATGACCGAGCTTCTCTCTCTAAGGGAGAGCCCAGCCACCCTGCGGAGGAGGAAACCCATTTCGGCCGCTTGTACCCGTGATCTCGTTCTTTCGGTCATGACCCAAAGCTCATGACCATAGATGAGGGTGGGAACGTAGATCGACCGGTAAATCGAGAGCTTCGCTTTTTGGCTCAGCTCTCTCTTCACCACGACGGACCGGTACAGCGCCCGCTTCACGGCAGACGCTGCCCCAATCCGCCTGTCGATCTCCCTTCTTCCTTCTTCCCTCATTCTGAACAAGATCCCCAGATACTTAAACTCCTCCACTTGAGGCAGGACGACCCCCCTGACCCGGAGAAGGCACTCTACCCTTTTCCGGCTCAAGACCATTATTATTATTACGACAACCTGGGTCTGAATACGTCTCGGTTCATGAACCATTAAAACCTGCTGCAACGACTCGATTAAAAACTAAAATGTTTGAACTGGTTTTAGTCTTATGTGACCTTTAAATCGCCTCCAAACCAATAAAAGTAGAAAACTAGTTTTATTTGAATTTAGTCCAAACATAAAACCCTGATGAGTTTAAAGTGATGATCTGGGAGCGAAGGGTTAAACCCAACACGTCTCCATGACGACCCGTTAATCTGGAGATCATTTAGAGGAAACTCTGAAAGGTTTAGATGAAAACGTGGAGCCATGCTGTGTTTCTGCAACACACAACAGTTTTACATCACAGTGAATCCAGACGTGACCTCTGACCTCTCTGAGCAGCTTGTCCAGCTGGCCGATGATGTGGGACGGCGTGGTCTGAGACAGAGACAGGAGGACAGCAGTGAGACATCCGACAGCAGCATGGAGGCTGGACCTGAGCGGCGGCGGTTCTGACCTGCAGCAGCACCTTGCCGCTGTAGACGCTCATGGGGTACATGGTGCCAAAGGTCATCAGGGCGATGGCGACGGCCGACGCCGTGTCCACCGCGTTGTAGTTACTGGAGACAGAGAGGAGGACGGTGTGGGACGGACAGGGACGGACAGAGACGGTGTGGGACGCAGGACTTACTTGATTTCTATCAGCATGTAGGTGACGCAGAGGGACGTGGCTCCGGCCAGGTTGATGAGGACAAACGGGTTCATCCGAGGAAGCAGGACGCTGCTGAGACCCGGAACGATGCCGCACAGACTGGAGCCGAGCGGAAACACAGAAACGGGATGAGAGTCGGGATCCAGTCCGGTTTTACCAGCAAACCAGAACCTCCAGAACCAAACCGTAACTTTTAATTTGTCCTCTTGGTAACTCAGAGTTAACCCGAACCCAGATGTTCAGATGAAATCAGATGAAATGAGTGAAAATATATCTGAGCTGAATATTTAGAACAATTTAAAACCAAACTTGATCTGTGAGCTACAACAGGATCAGTTCAGTCTGTGAGCTTTTCAACTTCTGAATCGTTTTGTTGTAAAGTTTCTGGACATTTTCTAGTTATTTCACCAAAACCAGGACAGAACAATCCGATCCAGTTTCCCAAACCGATAATAGTAAAAATAATAAATCTGCTTCAACATCTCCAAAGAAAAATATTCAGAGGTTATTATTTCACTTCCACATTCATTCATAAACTGATCAAATTAACCTGATCTGATCATTTGGGACGGAATCGATCCACCATGCTCCTCAGCATTTGGGTCAAAACTTCACAGCAGAACCTGTCGGAACACGTCGGATCCTCTCCATCCAGAAAACAGTTTTCTGTTTGACTAAAAGTTCGTCTCCGGTCAACAAACACGGCAGGTTCTTGTTATGGAAGCTACATAAAGTTTTCTGTTATAATGTTCCACCAGACTGGAGAGACGGGAAGAAGCCGGACCCGGGTCCGGTTGGGTTCTGCTGCTGGGAAAAGGCCAATATATGAAAATGTGGACCAATCCCAGCAGAACAAACGGACTTTAGGGTCATTAACCGCACAAAAAGCAGCCGAGTTATGAACATTTTTATTTCTCCATTTCAGCAGAAAGTGTCAGATGAATCATAAAGGATGAAACATTCCCGTTACGTTCAGGTGGGAGGAGGAGAAGAAGAAAGGTTCAGCTTTCTGCCACCTGTGGATCCGGGTCGGTTTGGACCGGGCCGCAGGGCGCCGCGGCAGGACTCGGGTTTAATGCGCTGCGACACATGAAGACGAGGCGTGGGAGGACGTCCCCACGCGGCGTCACGTGGGCAGGACGCTTTTAGCCGTGGCAGCTGAGTGACGGGGTGTCGGGTCGATTTAATCAGAAGGAAGCGACTGACGGGCGTCCAATAGGAACCAGCCGATCATCAGTGGCTCCTGACATCAGATCCCAGCAGGTTAAAACCAGCTGGATGTGGCCTAAAGTACGACCAGAACGTCCCGACACGGGAGTGGAGGAGTGGTGATCTGGGCTGGGCTTGCAGCTCAGGAAGCAAACAAACACCAAACATCCAATTTAGCTGCTTGCATCTCGTTCTTTCAGACATATCAGAGGACAAAGTTTCTTTACTTTAGCTCTGATCCCACTGGACAAATAAGACGCCAGTAAAACTAAAAGTAGCTCCAGAAAATTGTTAAAGTCCTGGAATATTTGCTTTCAACACCCTGAGAGAACGAACAGCATCTAGTGGAAAGAGCCGCAGAGCAACTGACACAGACGGGACGAAACAAAAGAAGTGGAGGAAAAGTGATAAATATCAAGAACTGAACTTCAGTTTTGAAGAAAATTCACTTTGCTAAAGGCCAAACCTGACCGACACAGACCGACCAGGACAGACTGACCGGGACAGACCGATCGGGACAGACTGACACTGACAGACTGACACTGACCAGGACAGACTGACCAGGACAGACTGACACTGACCAGGACAGACTGACCGACACAGACCGACCAGGACAGACTGACACTGACCAGGACAGACTGACACTGACCGGGTCAGACTGACACTGACCAGGACAGACTGACCAGGACAGACTGACACTGACCAGGACAGACTGACCGACACAGACCGACCAGGACAGACTGACACTGACCAGGACAGACTGACACTGACCGGGTCAGACTGACACTGACCAGGACAGACTGACCGACACAGACCAACCAGCTTCGCCTGTTGGTTCTGCTCTCTTCACCCAGCAGGCCGATAATCACTGCAGACCATCACCATCACTGTCCAGCTCCGGCTCCACTGGGCCTGGACCTGACCTCCGACCTGAAGTAGGCCCTCTTATCCAGGTCAACACCTGAATTCGGATCGGAGGTGATGACTCATCAGGCATCTGGTCAACTTGGTTCAGACTTTAATCATCTCTGCAGTGACATTATGATCAGAAACATCTGAGTGTTTCAGGCGGCGTCTTACCAATAATTACATAAAGAAATCATTTTATAACAGCAGCAGAAGTTCTGCTTCAGAAAGTCAGAGTAACTGAACCAGAACCCAAACAGCGCCGGCCGGCCGGCCCGGTGTTCCAGGAACAGATTAACAGGTCAATGGAAACCTCTGCAGGCGGATCATCCGAGTGTCAGATTGAATATTCGGCGTGTCAAACGCCAGAGCGCTGCGGGGCGGGGTCCATCGGAGGCGGCGGGAGTCGTCAGCGCCACGGAGCGCGGCGCCATGAGGAGCTCAGCATTAGATGTTTAGAAACAATGGCGGCGTGATGTTAGCACGTAATTAATGTCAAAACACGGCGACTGCTGCTGCCCTGCGGCCGGACGGGGCGAGGAAGAGGATGAAGAGGAGGAAGAGCAGGAGGGGGAAGAGGAAACAGGATCAACATTTCAGCTTTTCCTAAAATCCGGCTGGTTTCCAGCAGCTCCTGAATAATGGAGGTTCTGCAGGAACGGCGGCGGAGCGGTTCTGGGAATCAGGACGTTCACTTCAGGACACGGAGACTAGAACCGGGCCAGAACCGGGGCAGAACCAGGGCCAGAAGCTGGGCCAGAACCGGGTCAGAACCGGATCCACTTGTATCAGATTTAGCAGAGTTCATGTTTTCATTCTGTGTAATAATTAAATTAGTTACATTTATAACAGAATAACTACATGCTAACTACATAATTAGTTAGCATGTCAAACGCCAGACATGCTAACTAATTATGAGCATGTATTATTAAAATGTATTTAATAATACATGAATTATTAAAATGTTTAAACATGATTAGAGAAATCCTGGAACCAGGCCTGTCACAATAATCAATAAACGAATTAATCAGATGATAAATAAACACATTAACTCAGTCGTTTCCATCATTTATCGATTTTCTGGATGATAAAACTCCGTTTGGCGTTTTGGTCTCAGCTAAACCTTTTTGTTTTGTTTACAGAGACTTTATAATTCACTTTATTTCTTGTTTCTATTTATTCTGGAACAGTTAAATAAATTTAACTCAGTTCCAGAGTTAAATGGTTAATTTAAAGCTTATTGATCTTTGAGAATAAGTTCTGGCAATATTGATCCATTAACATTTATATTTCTGGAAAATGGTCTCAAAACAACAATATCAACATTTATCATAATAACAGAAACATTTGTCATGGTGACCGGAATAAATGTGGCCTGGGAATGTGTGACGTGTTTCCTGCAGGTTGGGGATGCGGGAATTTAAGCATCTCAGGTAAAAACGGAGATCCAGAGATCTGAAGTCAGCTGTTAATAAGCTGCAGCAACGATAACTCAGTGTCCTCCTCATCTTCAGTTGGTGGAAATTCAACCTAATTTACAGATTTTCTTTGAGAAATTTAGATTTATTATGAGGAAAATCCAGGAAGTAGTCTGCACCCACCAGGTCAGTGAGGAACAAAACAGAGAGGAAGTGGATGAACCTGACGATCCTTTAATCCCTGCTGCGAACTGATATAATGTGATATAAAACCGTGTGTGTGTGTGTGTGTGTGGACCCTGGATTAAAACCAAGGCAAACACTTCATAATCCCGTCCACTGTTTCCACGGCAACTAATCAAAAGCATCAAAGCTGATTCAGTGTAACGAGTTCTGACATCATAACGAAGGAGAACGTAAAGAATCATTCTGGTTGGTCTGTGCTGAGGCTGATCTGCAGGCTGGAGCCTCCCAGGACTTTATTCTAGGATCTTTATTACACTAAGCTGCTTTAGTCCGTCGTGTTAAAGTGGTTCAGCTCCAACAGGTGTAAACACAACTAATGTGGGGCTCAAACAGATTCTACGTGCAGCCAAGAAATCCGACTGAATGTTTCTCCCGAGCCAGGAACATCCGGACACGTCGAGGATTTATGAACTGGACATTTATTCTGACTACAAAAGCCGCTGGAGTTTCAAATCAGCGGCATTATGAAGGATCCGCAAGCGAAAGAAGAATCTGCTGAGTCACGCAACGACCAGAGTGCTGAGTCGGTGGTTGCTATGGTGATCCCAGATTTTTACCTGTCTAGAAATATAACGAGGGTGAATCAAAGTTAAAGTAATTCAAGTCTAAACAGTTCCTGATTTTTCGAAAAGTATAAAACTGAGTTCAGTGGGGAAACCTAAGAAATGGAGCGATGAAAACACGGATTGGTGAAAAGACGGATTAGTGAAAGCACGGAGCGTTGAAAACACGGAGCGATGAAGTCGTAGCTACCACACCGCTCCATCTCGCGCCGCGCTGCTAACGCATCAGAGTCCAACTTCCTCTGACTTGTTCAGGCTTCAGCTGTAAGGCCCGGCTGGCCTACAGGTCCAGACAGGACTGGGTTTCTAACTCAGTTCCATCATGAAATTGTTAATCTGCAGCTTCCTGAGCGTGTTAGACGCAGCATCCCCATGCTAACCTGATGCTAGGCTAGCATCTTGGGGGATCTGGACGACTGACTGGACATGAAGGACCAGGTTCGACTCAGCCAACAGGTCTGCGGCTCTGGTTTGGATTTTATCATCTTGTGTTTTCTTTTTGTTGAAAGTGATTCCATATTTCTGCTACAGAGAAATAATTAATCAGTTCTAAATTTAACATCATCCTCTGTTAGCAGGAACTGTCAGACACTGTGATGTTATTTCTATTCCTGCCAGAGAAAACATTTGTTTCCTTTTTTAAAATTGGATGTCTGTCCTCCCCAACAGCAACTTCCACGTGCACGCCCACGTGCACGCCCAGAGCAGAGAGATTTCAGGCTTGTGGCTGGTGAGGCCAACAGAGCAGCAGGCTTTATGTAACCCAGTTGGCCCCCAGACTGTGTTCGGGTTGAATGGGGACATCTCACTGCAACACACAGAGAAAAGCCTTTCTGTGCGCACGCGCACACACACACACACACACACACACACACACACACACACTAGTACCCAGAAAACGCTCACACAAAGGCGAGCAGGAACACTGTGTATCCTCCACACACACATTTAAAGAGTGGAAACTAGGCTGGGACGTCCTGTTCACTTCTGCCCTCACAGCCAATCAGAGCTCAGCTCTGTTGCACAGCTCTGCAGGCTGTCGCCCCATGTAACCTGCACCAAATGAGCTGCTGACCCTCTGTGTGTGTCCATTATATACATCAGATGTGGGGATGAGCTGTGTAATCATCATCACAGCGCGAGCGGCAGAGGATCTGGACTGCGGGTCAGTGGGACAGTCCAGATTTAAACAGAAAGAAACGCTGAATGTTTGGGTCTAATCAGCTGTGAAGGTCGATTCATTAAACAAGACCAGAGTCTGAAACTGGAAGTGATGGAAGACATGTGATCTAATGGCTGCCGTGTTTCTGTGGCTGCAGGTTTAAACCAGATAAATAAGCTGATGAGTCAGCATGGAGGTAGATCTGAGGCGGCGCTGCGTCGGGAACCGTCTGCAGACAGAACCTCTGTCAGCCTGCATGATGCGGCGAAGCAACTGGAGCAAAACCAAAACACCAACACGCCTTCTCCAGGCGTTTCCTGGACAGGAGAAACTCCTCGCAGCGCCACCTCCGTAAGCGTGCACTCGGGTTTTTCTGGAACATCTTTTGTGATTTTGGGTTGCAGCTCCAGGATGAGGCTCGTTGTTACCTTCACACATTAAGGTTAAAACGTTTCCTGGTTTCAGTGAGTTGACTGGCTGGGCAGAAATCTGGCTTCACAAGCATTTTTTCTTCTGACTGGACAATAAATTAGCAGGAAATACAAATTATTTTTTATGCAAAAGTCTCTCCATCAACAGAATTTAAGATCCAAAACATTCTGAGGTAAAATATCAGCTTTTAGCGACACGTATCAGGTGACAGAGAGACGGACATTCAGCTGTTTGGTCCCAGTTTCACATCCAGCCTGGAGCAACACTAACATGCTGACATGTGGAACAACTCAACATGTTTCTCTACAGAGTAAAATTAACTTTTCAAAAGTTAAAATCAGCCCTCATGTTTTCCTTTTATCCTGGTTTAAACTCTAAAACACCAAACTGCAGTAATGAAGCTGGTCCAACACATTTTCTACAACAATCAGGGCAAAGAGAGCAGCTGAGGTCCAGATGGAAACTCCAGTCTTTCTGTTTCTGATCGTTTAATGACAAATAAATGTTTTTCAGAACAATCTCTTTACGTCAGTTTGTCTTTATGAAGGATTTCTAGAAACTGTAAACCTGACTGAGACGATGGGAAGCTGCACAGATCTATGAAGACGAGCTGCAGGAAAGTTTTTATCCAATATTGGGATCCAGATGTCAGCTGACCTTCATCTTTAAATGCTTTAATATCCGTTTCTCTCTCTTTCCATCCATAAATCTAATATTTCCCTGGATGCATAGTGGAAACATAACTGCTGCGTAAACTGTAAATGTGTTGCTGGCTGGATTCCACAGCAGCTCAATGTGAGTTTAATGAAACCACATCAGAAGCAGCTGGTCTGATGAACTCGGCCTCCAGACGCTGAGGTGAAGTTTTACCCAGAGATCCCTCTGGCTGACCCTGATTGGTCACCGCGACCCGAAGGCCTGGAGGGTTTTAAATAAAAAACTGGTTTTACAGAGTCTGACTCTCCTGCTGCTGACAAACGGCTTCAACAGGTTCTGGCAGCTTTTCTGTTCAGAGCAAAGTTCAGGAAAGAAGAGAAATGATCGTCCAGCTGGTGACCTCTGACCTCAGATATTAGACCTAATGAATCTCCACACACACACCTGGGGTAGTTTTACTGCTGGTGTGTGTGGAGTCAGGACAGATGGAAAGTCAGGACAGATGGACAGACAGGACAGAAGGACAGTCAGGACGGATGGACGGACAGGTAGGGGGCGCTGTCGATGCTCTTACCTGCGGCTCAGGTCGGCCACGTGTTCCTGCAGCCAGCTGCTGCTGGCGGCTGGAGGGAGACACACAGATCCAGAGTCAGTGAAACTTGACCAGCCCACTCTGAGGCGGGTCTGAAACAGAACCAGAACAAAGTAACACCTGAACCGCTTCATTTTCAGCTGTCAGCAAAGAGGCGGGTTCTTCTCAGGATGGAAACTAGAGGCAGAAAATGAAGGAATGGCTCTAAGACCGAGCCCTGAGGGACCCCACACGAGGAAGAGCAGAAACTGGAAATCTGCCCCGTTTCCCCCGGATCCAGCTACACTTTGTTAAAGGATTCAGTAAAAACAATCTGGTTTTGTGTCCAACTGCTTGAAATAAAGATCCAATTTAGACACAACAGTGATAAACCCTTTCACTTGGGAGCATTTCATGATTCGCTGAAAATCTTCAGCAGGAACTAAAATGAAGTAAAAATGGAGCTAAATTTAAGAAAAAGTGCTGGAAACGTGAATAAAACCTGGAAAACAGAGTTAGAGGCTTAAAGACTTTTTTATTTAAGCAAGCCTTATCTGCCTCCACATGATTTTTATGATGTTGACTTTATCAACGATTTTAGT
Organism: Poecilia reticulata; assembly: GCF_904066995.2. Lineage (NCBI taxonomy): Eukaryota > Metazoa > Chordata > Actinopteri > Cyprinodontiformes > Poeciliidae > Poecilia > Poecilia reticulata. The sequence continues at coordinate 30,342,787 of NC_088844.1, forward strand.
TGCTCTGTGTAGCACTTTGAGATTTTTTCTAATGAAAAGTGCGGTACAAATTACATTGATTATTATTATTATTATTAGTTAAAGTTTCCCTGCTGCGTCTGGGGATGAAGACATGACGGCCGTCCCGACCAGAACCGTTTGATCTGCAGAGGATCCGACTGATCCCACTGTCTGGAAAATCACCTGCTCTCATTTTAGGAAACTGACAGTTTGAACAAAGATTCTGTTTAATTGGTTCTTTAAGAGTAAAGTGCAAAATCCTAACATTCTTATAATAACTGGACTTTGTTTTGGTTCTGAGCGCCGAGCCGGGTCGCTGCAGCTGGAGAACATGTTTCTGCTCCAGCGCTGCAGGAAACATTCAGAGCCAGCTGGTTCCTCCGTCAGCTGCCTCCGCCGGGTTCAGAGACCCTTCACCTCCTCCGCTCCGCCCCAGACCCGTTCTATTTCTGGACCTGAGCAGCGGCGAGCCGGGCCTCCGTCACCACCAGGATAAAAATATCCCCGTTAAACACAGAGAAGTGAAGCGGCTCGGCTGCTGCGTCCACCTTCACCGTCCGCCGGGGGCCACCGGCTCCCAGCTGAGGTCAGAGGTCCCTCACGTCCCGCGCAGCTCTGGGTGTGTGTGCGCTGAAGTGTGTGTGTTAAAGTGTGTGTGTTGTTTGTTTTGCCCGCAGGCTGAGTCAGTCTAAACAAACATTTTAATGGAGTCACTTATTTATGATCCGTGAGCTGCAGGAGGACGTCCGAGTGTTTCAGCGCGTCGCGATGCGAGGAGCAGCACAGCGTTGCATAACACACCGCCTGCATGCCTGCGTGTGTGTGTGTATGTGGCCCCCTCCCTTTGAAAAATGTCAGATGTTAAGTGATGTTGAGACTGCTCCAAACACAACAACCAAAAGCTGAAACACACACACACCGAGCTCATGCATCAGTGGACAAACTGTGAGTCAGTCGGGGAGAAGAGGAGGAAAAACAAGAGGAAAACTACTGGGGGAAGGAGGAAGAGGCGCAAAACGGAGAAGAGGAAGAGAAGAACAGGAAGAACTGAAAATGGCAAAGAAGACGGAAAGGAGAAGAAGAACGGAGGAACTAAAAGAGGAAACAAGAAAACGTGGATAAGATGAGGAAGGAAGGAGAGAAAAGAAGAGGAGAAAAAAGAAAAGGTGCAAAAGGAGAGAATGAGAAGAGAAAATAACATTAAAATGAAGGAGAAAAAAACAGATGACAAAAATACAGAAAGAAGGAAAGAAAGAAGAAGCAGAGACAGGAAAAGAAGATGAGACAGAAATTACAAGAAGTCAGGAGGAAGCAAGAGTGGAGGATAAAAGAGGACAGGAAAGAAAGGAGGGAGGAAAGTGAAGGAATGAAGTGAACTGGAGAGGAAGGAACAGGAGGACGAATGAGGACAGAGGAAGAGGAGCAGCGAAGGAACGACCCAACAGGCTGAGAGTCATTTAAGGACCAGGGCTGGGAGGTAGCAGAGTCTGAGGTTGCCATGGAGATTCCCACCATTTTCTGAGCATCTTTCCATGAGGAGGGCGACCAGGAACATGGGAGGGAAACCAAACGACTGATGAGGGAAAACCTTTTATCAACTTACTGAATAATTACTGAACTGATTTTATTTTTATCCTGTGTTTTACGCAACAAATTCATGAGAACTTTGGCTCAACGTTCACGTCCGTTAAACTGCCAAAAGCATTTCAGACGCCACCAGACATCAGCTTCCTCTGGAAAACTCTGACAACCAATCAGCTGTCAGCATAATAATCTGGAAAACTCTGACAACCAATCAGCTGTCAGCATAATAATCTGGAAAACTCTGACAACCAATCAGCTGTCAGCATAATAATCTGGAAAACACTGACAACCAATCAGCTGTCAGCACAATAATCTGGAAAACACTGACAACCAATCAGATGTCAGCATAATAATCTGGAAAACTCTGACAACCAATCAGCTGTCAGCATAATAATCTGGAAAATTCTGACAACCAATCAGATGTCAGCACAATAATCTGGAAAACACTGACAACCAATCAGATGTCAGCACAATAATCTGGAAAACACTGACAACCAATCAGATGTCAGCATAATAATCTAGAAAACTCTGACAACCAATCAGCTGCTGCGTTTCATTTGGTTTCATCCGATTTATTCACTGACAGAGGAAAGGCGCCGCCTCACTCCCATAATCCCCCCAAAATATCACAAAGGCTAAATCATTCTGTTCCCCAGGGGAGGAGGGATTACAGGCCCAGCTCCACCAGAACCGGGCCGGAACCGGAGCAGGGGGCGGGGCTTACCGTCAGAGACGTAGGAGAAGGGTTTGTTCCTGACGGAGAGCAGAGTCAGCAGGTTGAAGAACAGAGCGACGAACGTCCCGACCAGCAGCCGCCCTCTGGGGACACAAACAGATCTGTCACCCGCCAATCAGGCAAAACATTATGACCACCTGCTGCTCTAAGCGCCCGGACCCGAGGACAGCTGTGGTTTCTGGTACCGACAGCAGCAGCAGAGCCTTTACATCCTGGTAGATCTGACATATTTGTCAACAGGAAAAATGTCTCGTTATACATGAAGTCCCTGTGGAACTAGAACTTTTCACCAATATTAAGGAATTATTAACTTAAAACGAGCTCCTACAGACTGAAAAGCTCCATGTTGGTTAGTTTTGTCTCATTTCACTTGGACTAAGGTTCTGGTACGTAACACTTTGTGTTTTGCAGGTGGTGCAGAAACATCCCGATGGACCCAAAGCTTCCCAAACCATCACTCTCACGCCCAGAAGCCCCACCCACCCGGTAACGGAAACGTCTGCAGAGAGCAGAGGGGAGGATCCATCTAATCAGATTAAGATTCATCCATTCCCACATTCCAGGATCAACCAAAACTCTCGTTTCCTCCACTGGAGCGACTGCCTAAAACCTCATAGTCATTTTGTCCCAGTCCAGGTTCCTCTGGTTCTTCCTGCCCAGCAGCTGATGGGAGACAGAAGGACTGATGACGATCGCTCCCACTGCGGACGAAGCAGGTCCTGAACCGCAGAGCTCAGCCTGCTGCGTCCGCAGCGCACAGAGCAGCGTCATCACAGATCCTTCCTCCCAGCAGGAGTCAGGCTCTACAGACATCACTGCTTCCAGCAAAGATATTTACAAAGTTTTATTTTAAATAGCATTCATGGTGCTGTTGCATGTTTTTTGTTTTTGTACAATTAACGGCCAAAAAAGTCATCATACTACTTGAACATCCCTTCATCGCAGTACATTATTTCCTAATTACACAGTAAACATTATTATCATTCCTAATCCTGTTTTTACACATTTCCTCCATTCTCTGATCTCATCAGGCATCTTTATATCTGCACAGATATAACTCTGCTGGTTTGAGTTGAGAAGTTTTTCCCTTCAGAAAAATAAAATCCGAATAAATTTATTAAAAAAGCTGGAATATAAAACCTCCTGGACACAAAAACAAGCAGAAACTCTTCAAATCAAACCTAAACTGATGGATTTATGTCATGTAAGCTGATAAATTCACCACCAGTTCACAAGTAGAACAAGAACTAAAAAAACTCCTCCAATAATCCAATTAAGGGCCCAAACAGCAGCCGCCCCCTCACAGGTCAGACTAATCACTACGGAAACGTGGGTGTTGCTGTTCCAGCCAATCGGACGGCAGCTCCAGTCCTGAGAGGCCAATCACGACGAGACAGGAGAGGAAAGGGGTGATAAGACGGCGGGGGATAATCCTGTCACAGGTTCAAATCTCTGGGTTTCAGGTCATCAGAGCTGCCATTAATCTGCTCCATCCCACAGAAAGACGCCAAAAGTTTTACATTTATACAGTTTATAAAGCTCTTAGTTTCTTTTTTCAGCTTTTGGGTTCTCATCTGTATAGATCCTAGCAGAGACAGATGCTCACTACAACCTTTTTCTGGACCACCAACTGGTGGAAGCGCATCGTGAAGGTCATGTTTAAAACAAACATCTGGGATTTAACCAAGACAGGAATCATGGGGAAACTCACCATGGCAGAAATTTAAAAAGAGCCACTTATGTTTTCATTTACCCTGAAACACTGTGGAGGGAGACGGCTCAACAGTTCTGACTGTTTCCAACAGCAAATTTCAGTTCTCATCTCAAACTTGTCATTTTTTATATGCAGCTGTTTAGAAACAGGCAGTAAATCCTCCAGTGAAATACTTTAATAAACAAACAACTAAAACATCTGTACTGGACTTGCGGTTATGGCGTCTCAGTGAAAGGTGCATGTGTGGATGGCTCGCTACTAAATCCTCTAAATTAATCCGTAAGTCAGACCTATATTGGTAATTTCGCCTGTTTTGCTAATGGGAAAACGCTTACTGGGGATCATGCCACTGAAAAATGCCAAACCGGTCCAACAACCGACTAAAACGGCTCCACAAGTGAATGCGGCTAATGTAGCTCATGCTGTTGTGACATTTTTACACTTATATGTTGTTCAGTATGATAAGTGACTGATTTACAATTATATGTTAAGCATAGATTACATGATTATTATTAATTGAATTGAACATGATAGTATATAATTACAAGGATGAAGTGAAATATATTTAAGTGCAAGACATGATTTATTTGAATAGAAGAAGTCTTTTATTTTGAAGAATGCTTAAGTATCTGGTTCTGTTTTGTCACTATCTTGCTTTGTTGATATTTTGGTTGTCTTGGTAACGAACAGCTGTTGCCGTTTTCTCTCTTCAATAAAAAACTGAACAGAAAGGTTCAGTAAAAGACATACGAGCCTCCGTTTTGTTTGAAGAAGCTTCACTCCGTAACACATGCGGCTATTGTAGCTCATGCTAACGTGGCAGCGCCGGTTAACTTGGATGAGGCTCAAGAAGCACCAACCAACCGTGATATTCTCGGAGCAATCAGTTTGTTGAAGGAGGATATGAGCAAGCATTCTGCTGATATGCTGAAAGCAATTAAGGTTATCAAAGGGGATATACAATCGCTCACTGAAAGAACTGGGGAAACAGAAGCGCGAATTTCACGAGCAGAGGACGATGTTACTTCCCTTCAAAGCAGAGTTAAATCGCTGGAGAAAGCAGTGGAGGTGCTTTGTGACAGAGCTGCAGAGCAAGAGGACAGGAGCAGGCGCTCCAACCTGAGACTGGTCGGGCTGCCTGAAAAATCAGAGGGATCGGATCTGTGTGGCTTCTTGGAGAAGTGGCTCCGAGAGACATTAGGTGAGGACTTCACCTCGGCCCGCTGCGTGGAGAGAGCCCATAGGATTGGGCCCTTACCTCCAATCCTGCGGCTCCAAGGGTTCTTTTAATGAAGTTTCTGAGCTACCGGGACCAGGAAGCAGTGGCGCAACTACACATTATTCAGGTGGATGCGAAAACATAGATCGCCCCCCCCCGATGCGACGCTCACTCGATCTCAACCCCCCGATGCGACGCTCACTCGATCTCAACCCCCCCGATACGACGCTCACTCGATCCCTTTTGCAGGCTAAACATTTGATTGCTCTGAAGTGGAGGAACACAGAAAGACCAAAGATAAATGAATGGATTAAACTATTGAGCAGCAACGTGGTGATGGAAAAGCTGACATATTTAACAAAAGGAAAGCTTGAAGACTTTAAGGATATTTGGTTTCCCTTCCTACATCTTGTCAAAATAACTATTCAGACACTTTATCAGCCATTTATATACCAGCTAAATCTGTGACTGCTACCTGCTAGCTTAGCATCCAAAGAGGGAAACACATGAGAACAGGTCAAACTGGAGATTACGCAAAGTAAGTTCCCTGAAGGAAAATGTACCTTAAAGTACATAATTTTTAAATTAAATCAGCAACAAAGTTTGGAGAAAAAATTTTAAAACTGCAGAAAACACCTGAGCAACGCAGCAAGTTGTGAACCAATCAGAGTCCAATAGAAACGGAAGATATGAAGTTTTCTCCAGCGCCGCATGACGAAACAGTTTTAAATGTGGAGGAACACACACACACACACACCACAATGAGACTGAGGGAGAAGACGTCACTGTTCCTCTAAATGTAATTCTGTTTGTTGCTCTGAGTGACCCAGTTGTTTTGGATGTTCTGTTCTCTCAACAGATGGCACTCCCCGAGTGTGTGTGTGTGTGTTCCCCTCAGAGAAACACAGGAGGGTATCATGTCTGTTTATTTTCCGTCCTCCTGTGGGAATGTGTGTGTGTGTGTGTGGAGGGATAATACTTACGTATGGACCTCTGGCTGCTCCACGAAGCGTTCCACACTAAAAACACAGAAACACACACGGTGAGTAAACAACAGCGGCCGAGTCGGATCGGCGTGGGCCCGACCCAGTTGTGTGTGTGAGGCAGTGATGGAGACGTGAACCGAACAAGAGGAGACAAAGTGACAAGGAGCAAACATTCACACACACACTGGGAAAAAGCAAACAGGTGAAAACACACACACACCTCATCATGGCTGATCTTATTTTCAGTGAACTGACTAAAATCATTTTTAGGAGATAAACCTTTTAAATCCCTCCAGTCTCAGGACCAGTGGAGGAGAAAGTACTCAAAAAATGTACTTAAGTAAAAGTACAAATACAGACAAAAATGTACTTAAGTAAAACTACCACATTAACATTTGTACTTAAGTAAAAGTAAAAAAGTACTAGCTTTTAAAAATACTTAAGTATTAAAAGTAAAAGTACTTGCTGAATGGATTACCTAATCGCTAATATCATTGAGTGAACCGATCGTATTTAGTTTTAATAAATTAGAAATGTGCCATTTTAATGAACAATGCCACAGATAAAGCATGTTGTGTTTACTCTATAACATAGTTTAGACTTAGATATGTGATTCTATGCATCATAATTTCAGGGACGGAAACATCTGGTCTCCTGTCCTAACAGCATGAACTTCACTTTTTGTGCCACTAGTGGCTTTTATTTTGAAAGAAATCCAACAAAAAGGGTGGACAAGGGAAGACATGGAACCAAGGAGCCACGTAGCAGTTATGGTCAAGGCCACCAACAAAAAAATTAACTTTTACCTATCAAAATTGCTTCTCAAATTGAACTGAAAGATTCACATTCCCATAAAAAAATCTAGATATTAAATACTTAAGAGCTTAAATAAATGTAATCAGTAAAGATCCGTCCAGAAGAATCGGATCGTTCCTGAAAGTCATATCACTATATTGCACTTTGGTACCAGCGTTGTCAGATGCAACATGTGTCTCTGTACAGCTAGCTTAGCTAGCATCACGTCCACAGATCTTACCTTTCTTTAAGCTTTCCTTTTCAAGTGACGCTAAAAGTTGGACAAAGTCCCACCGTCTGTGAAAGCGAAGCGCTGCTGATTTTACATGTCGCCATATCAATTTATGCAGCTATTATATTACTGACATTAGACAGACAGCTTCTCCGCTCAGAGGAAACCACTGCGCATGTCTGGAGCTCCGCGTGCGAGTAAAGGTGGAGCCGATGGGTGACAACAGACACTAAATCACGTTATTGCTGGGATTTTACGGCGCCACCTTAAATGCATTAAATGAGTGATGCATTGATGTCATAAGGCTGCAGACGTGAATTCTACGGTCATTGCCGTTGCAGAAGTCGCAGAGCAAACTACTCAAGATCAACATTCGAAAGTTTTTTGTTTCTCGACAATGGATTCAAACATGAGTGAGCAGAGCATGTCACCGCTTTCTCATTCAGTAAATGTTCAAATGAGCGCAGCCAGACCCATAGCTACGAAGGCTGAGAAGCTGTTTGGGATTTTAAGAAAAGTAAGTATGTTGACCTTCAACAGACAGACTCCAGACAAAGAAGACGACGAGGAGAAAGATCAGGATTGGAGAACAAAAATCAGAAATTTGATGGAGGCTAACGCCAAACTGGAGGAGGAGACGTTGCTGGAGCAGAAAAGCACCTTCTTGCAGAAGAAAAGCGACATCTTTGAGCAGATGAGCAATGCCTTGGAGCTGAAAATCTCTGCCCTGGAGCAGCAAAACACCGGCCTGAAGGAAAGAAGCAGCAGTCTGGAGAAGAAAAGTAACCTCTTGACGCACATGAACACCAGCTTGGAGTAGGAAAACACCAAACAGGAGCAGAGACTCAATGTCGTGAAAGATATAAACATCACCCTGAGGCAGAAATCACCACCCTGGAACAGGACACCACCACACTGCAAAAGGAAAAGACCACTCTGGAGCAAAGAATCAGCATCTTGGAGCAGATAAACACTGCCCTGGAGCAGAAAAGCACCGGCCTGGAGCAGCAAAACACCACCCTGAAGGAAAGAAGCAGCACTCTGGAGAAGAAAAGCACCATCTTGACACACATAACACCATTTGGAACAGAAAACACCAACAGGAGCAGAGACTCAATGTCGTTAAGGATATAAACATCGCCCTGAGGCAGAAAATCACCACCCTGGAGCAGGACAACAAAACACTCAAGAAAGAAAAGACCACTCTGGAGCAGAAAAGCACCGTTTTGGAGCATATAAACACTGCCCTGGAGCAGGAAAACGCTGCCCTGAAGGAAAGAAGCATCACTTTGGAGGAGGAACCGATATCTTTGGAGAAGAAAGGCACCATCTTTCAGCGAATATATACCAAAACATGCAGCTTTAAGTGGAACAGTTGAAGAAAAGGGACACAGAGAAGCAGCAGAAATAGCTGCTTCTCATGTGTGGGTTCTCTCCAGGTACTCCGGCTTCCTCCCAAATTCCAAAAGCATGACTGTTAGGCACCTTACTATCCTAATCACGTGTTTAGTGGCTGTTTCAGACACAGCCACAGAAACAGCCACCTGTATTCAGGCATGTGGTCGGAGATTTCTCCACTACACTTTTCAAAATGCAATACGCTTCTCCAGGGCTTCATAGCGAGTCCTGTGGGTCTCCTGCTCGACCTCCAGGGCTTTATAGTAACTGCATGGAGTTTGCATGTTCTCCCCATGCATGTGTGGGTTCTCTCCGGGTACTCCGGCTTCCTCCCAAAGACCAAAAGCATAACTGTTAGGCATCTGACTATCCTACCCATGGGATCACTAATCACATCACTAATCACGTGTTTAGTGGCTGTACATGTAAACAACCTGCACAGTAAGAAAAAAAATCCGTAAAAAAACAGGAAAATGTCCTGGTAATTTACTGTTTTTTTACGGAATTTCCAGCAGAATTTTTTCCGCAATTTAACATATTTTTTCCCATAATTTAACAGCTTTTGTCTGTTAAATTTTAAACATAGAAAACTGTTAAATTACGGAAAAAACCTGTTAAATTACGGAGAAAATTCTGCTGAAATTCCATAAAAAAACAGAAAATGTACTGGCAGAAAATTACCAGGACATTTTCAGTTTTTTTTATGGAAAAATATGAACTAAAATACTGTTAAATTACGGGAAACTTCTGACAGAAATTCTGTTGAAAAACTGAAAATATCCTGGCAAAAAGTTACCAGGACATTTTCTTTTTTTTTTTCTTCCAGAATTTCCATCAAAATATTTTCCATAATTTAACAGTTTATGTCAAATATACCAATATTTTGTTAACCCAAAACTGTCTTTTACTGTCTTTTGTGATATTTTCACACTTTAAAAAAATAAATAAACCTTGGACATTTCCAAATACTTTTGTCTTCCAAACCATTGAAGTCTGTATTCTATATTAATTATAGTGTAAAATATATTAATGTATTTAATATATTCTTAGCATAATTTTGAAACAAAACTAAATTCTAAGTCTACAGGAAATGTAGTTGAACACGAAACACTTAGTTTGAAAGTAGTTCATGCAAAGTGATATAAAAATAAAACCATTCGACAATTTGCAGATTTTATTTAGCAATTTAAGACCATAAATTGACGTCATCTAGTCTTTATAACTAACCTTTGCTATTATATATTAACAGTTAAACATATTCTTGAGCTTGCTAATGTTCATCTTCTGCACATCACAACTAATTTATTGCATTTTACTATACAAATTTCAACGTATAAATTAAATGTAAAGCAGTATTGACTCTAGTCTTTGTAGTCAAACAATTTTTTTAATTACTATAAGATGGAACATACAAAAAATTGTTCTGGAACATGAAAATCATAGTTGTAAACAGGACCAACATACTTCAAAATAAATGAAATACAGGTATAAATATTTAGCTAAATGACAGTGGAAGACACTGGATTCATGAGTGTGTGCTCTCATTACCTCTAGACCACTGGTTCTTAACCTGGATCGAACCCCAGGGGTTCGGTGAGTCGGTCTCAGGGGTTCGGCGGAGCCTCTGCCGCGGAGGTAAAGACACACTTGTGTAAAGTCGTGATGACGCCCCGCTTTGCCATCACTTGCTGCAGAGGATCACGTTACATTGCTTAGCCAATCAGAGGATCACGTTACATTGCTTAGCCAATCAGAGGATCACGTTACATTGCTTAGCCAATCAGAGGATCACGTTACATTGCTTAGCCAATCAGAGGATCACGTTACATTGCTTAGCCAATCAGAGGATCACATTACATTGCTTAGCCAATCAGAGGATCCCGTTACATTGCTTAGCCAATCAGAGGATCACGTTACATTGCTTAGCCAATCAGAGCTGCGGAGGAGCCCTGATTGAAGGAGCTCCACTCTCAGCATGGATTTGAACTTGTGTCTTTATTTACTTCAGCAAAACTCAGTTTTTACGAAATTCTATAGTTTAAATCTGCTCCTTAGTCGCATTTCTTTCGGGGTTGCTACTGCCTCTAGTGGCGTGGGGGTGGTAATACAGCTAATATAATTACATTACTAAATCAGAATACCGCAAAGTATTTTGTGTGTCGGCGGGCGGGAGTAAGAAGGGTTTGGTGAATGCGCATATGAAACTGGGGGGTTTGGTAACTCAAAAAAGGTTAAGAACCACTACTCTAGTCGCTGTGAACATAAAACAAAACAGTCCATTTTATGTTTATGTTCTGCAAAAGAAGGTTAATCCAACTCTTAGGTCCAGTTACCAAGAGCTTGAAATGTTCTGTGACCAGTTCTTGTGCTTCGCAAAGGTTCTTGGTGCACCAGGTTTGATGAGATGATCAATCATGTTTAAACTTCAAAAGGCTCACATTTTCCATGGTTTCCCAGTCATTCAATTCATTAAGGGACTTGAACCATCTGGTTGGGATGCAAAGCAGCTTCTTCACCTTCGTCTGCATCGTGTCAGTCGACTTTGTTCAGGGTTTGAGCCCAGAAAATCTCTAAACAAAGAGAATGGATACTCAAGTTTAACACAGAAACACTTCATGTTATAAACGTACTTTTTACAAAACGCTTCTAAATTACATTACAGCAGCACATCACCTGGCTCATCAGCGTCTCACCAATTGCTAATAGCTCTTTCACAAACAACATTGAGTAATTTTGATAAAAAAAATCTACACTAGGACTGTGTCAATTGCAGATTTCTGGCCAATCTTTAAAAATCTGACTTGTCAATTCTGATTTTGTCCAATGCTGATTGTCTTGTCTAAATATTGCTAAATGCAGAAAACGTCAGTGGGTTGGCAACAGTGGGGTGACTATTGATAACTGCAAACATGGAGACATGACCTGGTGGGCCGGTCTATCAGTCAAACGTCTCTAACAAGAGAGGAAAGCGTTGATTTTTAGATCTTTGCTGAGGTAGAAAAGATCAGTGGATGAAGTCACTTTCACATGTATTGGCGGATCACCAATCTTCAAAATAAGGATTTGGGGAAGATTTATTGGTGCATCCCTAACATGCACAATACACAAATATTTTCTTTTGAAAATAAAAACACACTGATTTTTGCATATTTGTTAAAATAAAGTCATGATTTGATGTTATGAGACGTATAATTTGTGAAAAAAACTCCACTCCCCCTGAGCTACTATTTCCATCTTAAGAAATCCATCACTCCCAACCAAAACCAACCAATCAGAGACTGGAGGATAGTCTTAGCGCTGTCAATCAATCTCTTCATGCTGTCAATCAACATTACAGGACAACCGTTTATCCACTGTCATCGGTGTCGATGCTAACGAGCCTTAACATTCATGAGAGGTTCCGTTAGCTGGAGCGTAGCCACATGCAAGAGATCAGGGGAAAGTGGGATGAGCAGCACCACAAGAGTTTGTGATTGACACCTAAAACCTGCCTCGTGGCTCTGACTGTTTGAATCCAGTTAGCACTGGCTAACAGAACAGCTAATTTTTTTTTCAGATTATCTCTCATGCAATATCACGACACAGTGACAGCTTCAACAAATATGTAAAAATATAAGTTACATAGTGCTGCATTAGACATTATTAGAAAGACACATAACAAAACATTATGCCTGTTATTGTAGAAAACACCACAGACTTATTAATTTAAACTAAAGGTTTAACAGGTTGAGTAAAACAAAAACAAATGTACACACCTATTTTAAAGATGCCTAGTTGCTTTCCAGGAAAAGTTGAGGAGTGTCTGGATGCAGCTGTTGAGGAGAGGAAACAAAATAACCATATAAGGAGAAAGAAATATAAACACCAAAACATGCAAGTCTTACAATAATTAAATCAATTAGTTTTTTTGCGGTTTTTTAACAATAAAATGAAATTATTTGTTCTGACAACAAATTTAGAACAGTACTATTTATATAGTTTTTAAGCTAAGCTACAATAACCGATAATGAGTTTGCAAGCAGGCATTTCAGTAAAAACTCCCAATTGGAATTGTTTTTTTTTTTGCAAACGTCACTTTTATTTACTCTCAGTGATGTTTGTTCCCATTTCAGAAACAGGAAAATTAACTACCTGTATGTACAATCTACAATTTATATGAGGCAAGAAGCTTATGGCCCATTGTAACAGTTTATCAACCTAACCTAATCTCAACATGCCTGATTAGAGCACCGAACATGCAACAAATTTAACGCTGACTGGAACACGAACCGTCGCCACCCCAGTCTTACCGTCGTCCCCTGGACTAACGGTTTCCCTCCGTCCCCACATTACGTTCCTGTTCCCTGGACTAATGGTTTCCCTCCGTCCCCACATTACGTTCCTGTTCCCTGGTCTAACGGTTTCCCTCCGTCCCCACATTACGTTCCTGTGCCCTGGTCTAACGGTTTCCCTCCGTCCCCACATTACGTTCCTGTTCCCTGGTCTAACGGTTTCCCTCCGTCCCCACATTACGTTCCTGTTCCCTGGACTAATGGTTTCCCTCCGCCCCCACATTACGTTCCTCTGTTCCCTGGTCTAACGGTTTCCCTCCGTCCCCACATTACGTTCCTGTTCCGTGGACTAACGGTTTCCCTCCGTCCCCACATTACGTTCCTGTACCCTGGTCTAACGGTTTCCCTCCGTCCCCACATTACGTTCCTGTTCCCTGGTCTAACGGTTTCCCTCCGTCCCCACATTACGTTCCTGTTCCCTGGACTAATGGTTTCCCTCCGTCCCCACATTACGTTCCTGTTCCCTGGACTAATGGTTTCCCTCCGTCCCCACATTACGTTCCTGTTCCCTGGTCTAACGGTTTCCCTCCGTCCCCACATTACGTTCCTGTTCCCTGGACTAATGGTTTCCCTCCGTCCCCACATTACGTTCCTGTTCCGTGGACTAACGGTTTCCCTCCGTCCCCACATTACGTTCCTGTACCCTGGTCTAACGGTTTCCCTCCGTCCCCACATTACGTTCCTGTGCCCTGGTCTAACGGTTTCCCTCCGTCCCCACATTACGTTCCTGTTCCCTGGACTAATGGTTTCCCTCCGCCCCCACATTACGTTCCTCTGTTCCCTGGTCTAACGGTTTCCCTCCGTCCCCACATTACGTTCCTGTTCCGTGGACTAACGGTTTCCCTCCGTCCCCACATTACGTTCCTGTACCCTGGTCTAACGGTTTCCCTCCGTCCCCACATTACGTTCCTGTTCCCTGGTCTAACGGTTTCCCTCCGTCCCCACATTACGTTCCTGTTCCCTGGACTAATGGTTTCCCTCCGTCCCCACATTACGTTCCTGTTCCGTGGACTAACGGTTTCCCTCCGTCCCCACATTACGTTCCTGTACCCTGGTCTAACGGTTTCCCTCCGTCCCCACATTACGTTCCTGTTCCCTGGACTAATGGTTTCCCTCCGCCCCCACATTACGTTCCTCTGTTCCCTGGTCTAACGGTTTCCCTCCGTCCCCACATTACGTTCCTGTTCCCTGGACTAACGGTTTCCCTCCGTCCCCACATTACGTTCCTGTTCCCTGGACTAATGGTTTCCCTCCGTCCCCACATTACGTTCCTGTTCCGTGGACTAACGGTTTCCCTCCGTCCCCACATTACGTTCCTGTTCCGTGGACTAACGGTTTCCCTCCGTCCCCACATTACGTTCCTGTACCCTGGTCTAACGGTTTCCCTCCGTCCCCACATTACGTTCCTGTTCCCTGGACTAACGGTTTCCCTCCGTCCCCACATTACGTTCCTGTTCCGTGGACTAACGGTTTCCCTCCGTCCCCACATTACGTTCCTGTACCCTGGTCTAACGGTTTCCCTCCGTCCCCACATTACGTTCCTGTACCCTGGTCTAACGGTTTCCCTCCGTCCCCACATTACGTTCGTTCCTCTGTTCCCTGGACTAACGGTTTCCCTCCGTCCCCACATTACGTTCCTGTTCCGTGGACTAACGGTTTCCCTCCGTCCCCACATTACGTTCCTGTACCCTGGTCTAACGGTTTCCCTCCGTCCCCACATTACGTTCGTTCCTCTGTTCCCTGGACTAATGGTTTCCCTCCGTCCCCACATTACGTTCCTGTTCCGTGGACTAACGGTTTCCCTCCGTCCCCACATTACGTTCCTGTTCCGTGGACTAATGGTTTCCCTCCGTCCCCACATTACGTTCGTTCCTCTGTTCCCTGGACTAACGGTTTCCCTCCGTCCCCACATTACGTTCCTGTTCCTTGGTCTAACGGTTTCCCTCCGTCCCCACATTACGTTCCTGTTCCCTGGACTAACGGCTGCTCCCCCGTTCCTGTTCCCTGGACTAACGGTTCCCCTCCGCCCCCGTTCCTGTTCCCTGGTCTAACGGCTGCTCCGGCTCCCCCCAAGTTCGTTCGTCGTTCGACCCCACCATACTCCCCACCCGCGACATTTCCCATATTCTAAACCCCCAAACTTGACATTGAAAGTATATTTACCGAAGTTAAAAGGCCACCTGCTTTTATGTTAACAACCGGGACATCAAATCATGTTTAGCAAATAAGGCAACTGCAGCTTGATATTTTTAAAAAGCAGGATTGAGACATAATAGCATGACGCCATGAACCGTTAGCTTTCACGCGCCCAGTTCAGTTTGACTTGAAAAAATGGCCGGTACTTCGAATTCGGTAAAATACATGAATACTAATACAACAATCACCGCGTTTTACTTTTATAATACACAAGCAAACACAGCATTGTAAAAAATAATATACCTTTTTTGTAAAAAAAAAAAAAAGACTGCAAAACAGTTTGCAATTACAGACTGTGCCAGGACTCTCACGAAGGCAAACCAAGTCAACTACAAATATTTCAAAACATTATTCACAGAAAAGAACGTGTTCTTATTTATTTTTACTTTACCAGTGAGGTGGCAGAAAGGAAACTCCGTCTCTTAATCCAACCGAAGTCCAAAGATAAATGTTCCAGGGTCCGGTTAGCGAGCTTGAAATGTCGTCTGACCAGTTTTCGATCTTCGCGAAGGTTCTTGTTCCCATGATGCAATGCGTAAAATTAAAAATACGGTACAAATACCTGTAAAACTAAAAAACGGAAAAATTCCTTCAAATTTCTACAGTACATTTACCCGGTTTTTTTTACAGTTTTTTACAGTGTGTAGACGTGACTTTTTCTTTTACTTGTCCACAAAAGGAGTCTTTAATCCTTCAAAAACAATCCCGTATACAAGTTTTACACTAAATGTTATGGTTTTATAGCTATTTAAAAACAGTTGACTTAAAGGTCTATAGGACATGTCGTAGTTTTATAAAACACACTTCGTAAACAACCAATTTAGTTGCTGACCGGACATGTCCGGTATCACGTGACACGGGAGAGCCTGACCTTTCAAGACATCAGGTGATCGTCTTGGTAAAATCACACCTGTGTCAGAATTTTACCTGCGTAATTTGATACCCTGCCGTGCGCTGTGCACGTGCCCTACTGGCAGCAGGGCCTGTTTCCTGTTTATGGCTCGCTACTGCTAGAGTTTCGTCTTTCTTCCTTCAGGTCAGTTCATTGGCGATTTATTTTTGGAAAAATCTGTCATTTGTGATGGGACAGCAGAAGAAACAACGATTTAGAGTAGCGGTTCTCAACGTGGGCGGTACCGCCCCCCAGGGGGCGTTCAGAGGACGGCAGGGGGCGCTGGCGGACATTTTTACAAAAGGGGGGCGCTGGGATTCCTCTGGGGGGCGTTTGGTCAAAGGTAAACTTTACACCTTAAAATGCACAACAATACCAGTTTAGACTTTGAGCAACTTGGTAAAACTGTATTGTGTAACATTAAATCATGCTTGGCTGCCACTGTATCGATGGCAGCTCTTCTTCTATTCAGTGTTTGTAGCTTCTGTTAGCTTCTTGGCGCAGCTCCGCTCCTGCTACTGGTAGCTAAAATCACGATACCCTCACTGAGTATCCCTCTGAAAAATGAACCCATTTAAATAAAGAAACCCCTCCATGAGTGATACCACGATAGAGAGCGTTCATTTTATAGCGTTAACACGGTGCTGTAAGTGGTTCGGTATGAAACGGGGTAATAGAACAAAACAGCACTTTTAAATTTCAATAATCAGAATGCAGAAATTGTTTCCGTTGTTTTAAAAGGTTTATGTCAGTCTGCCTTTTCCCCATCGATACGCTTCCCCACCGCCCTGCACCTTAGGGGCTTAAAAATAAAAAAACGCCGCGCACATTGCACAAAACTCTTAAAAAGGAGAAGCGGGACATAAAACGGAGCGACAAACTAGATGTGAATTATGGCAGAAAAACAGAGAATTCAATAATGAACAGTGGAAAAAATCATCATGTGATGTGAAACATGACGATTAGGAGGCGCAGCAGGTGATGAGTGAAGATTACTGATGGTCAATAAACGATAAAATAAATGTAACAACAGGAAAGAAACTAAAGTGGACATAACAATAAACAAAGAGATAATAATGCTAATCAAATAAAACTAAATGGAAATGAACGAAGAACAAAATGCAAGAATAAACTAAGAAACTAAAGTAAATACAGAGGAATAAACTGGTATGGCAAGACCCCCAAACACTAACCCAATAATTAATACAGAGACTGTATGGCAAGAATAAACAGACACTATTTCCAGATAAAAGGTAAATACTCCATGGAAATCAGTTGTTTCATATTTTATTCAGGTCAGCTGTAATGGTCTTCATTTAGTGCAGGAACGATGAGACGAATATCTGAGTGTTTTGCTCCATGTCGGCTTTGCAGATTTTATTATAATAATAAATAATCATTTTAAAATCATCCAAATTCATAAACTCGACTCGTTTTCAACCGTTGTTCATTTATAAACACTTTTTAAAAAATTTTCAGGTTTTTTCTGCTTTTGCTGCTTTGGACATTATTCAGACGTATTCAGATCAATGTGCCATGTCAATGAACTTTCAGTCCAGACTTTGACTGGGCCACTCCAAAATCACCATTTAGCTGTTTTTCAGGAAATCACAGCTGGATTTAAGCTCAGCTGCAGTTTTTAGGATCATTTTTCTGCAGCAGAATCTGGATGTGGTTTGATCTGAAGGTCAAATATTAACTTTCAGGATTTACTGAGAAAAATTAATTTCATCAACTACAAAAAGTCACATCTACAGTGGATATCAGGATCAGTGTGCTAATGACCCAGTGTGTGTGTGTGTGTGTGTGTGTGTGTGTGTGTGTTTGTGTTCTGATCTCGGCCCACTGAGCCCTCCCCTCCCTGAGAAACGACCTCAGGACGACCCCAAACCTGACGCCAGGAAAGGTGTGTGAGTGTTACACTGACGAGGCGGTGGCATTCCTGCAAACATCCAGGTTCACCAGTTAACACACGCACACGCACACACACACACACACGCACACACACACACACAGAAACACTCAGGGTATTCAGGTGACACCTGAGCAGTAAAACATCCCAACCCAACAGTCCTGGTTCGATTCTACATCCAAGCAGAACCGGGTCAGAATCTGCAGTCAATGCTCCACTAAAGGTCGTTCCTGTTAGCTGGACTTTCTTCTTCTGCTGATCAACAACTCTAAAATCCATCCAGAGGTGCAAGATGCGGTAAACGTGGCGCTGTGGCGGCCATCTTTACTGCGGTAAACGCGGCGCTGCGGCGGCCATCTTTACTGCGGTAAACGCGGCGCTGCGGCGGCCATCTTTACTGCGGTAAACGCGGCGCTGCGGCCATCTTTACTGGGGTAAACGCAGCGCTGCGGCGGCCATCTTTACTGCGGTAAACGCGGCGCTGCGGCGGCCATCTTTACTGCGGTAAACGCGGCACTGCGGCGGCCATCTTTACTGGGGTAAACGCGGCGCTGCGGCGGCCATCTTTACTGCGGTAAACGCGGCGCTGCGGCGGCCATCTTTACTGGGGTAAACGCGGCGCTGCGGCGGCCATCTTTACTGCGGTAAACGCGGCGCTGCTCGGCTACGTTCTGCTTGTCGGGTCGCTTTGGGGACAAACTGTTCACACAGCAGTCTGACCTCATCACATTTAATTTGTAGAATGAAAACTTGGAGCATATAAACCGCCCTGGAGAAGGAAAACACCGCCCTGGAGAAGGAAAAGACCAATCAGGAGCAGAAATCACACCCTGGAGCAGAACAACATCGCCTTAGAGGAAAAAGTACGCTCTGGAGCAAAAAGCACGGTTTTGGAGCAGATAACACTGCCCTGGAGAAGGAAAACACTGCCCTGGAGAAGGAAAACACTGCCCTGGAGCAGATAAACACTGCCCTGGAGAAGGAAAACACTGCCCTGGAGAAGGAAAACGCTGCCTGAAGGAAAGAAGCATCACTTTGGAGAAGGAACCGATAACTTTGGAGAAGAAAGGCACCATCTTTCAGCGAATATTACCAAAACATGCAGCTTTAAGTGGAACAGTTGAAGAAACGCTGAGGGACACAGAGAGCAGCAGAAATAGCTGCTTTCATGTGTGGGTTCCTCCGGGTACTCCGGCTTCCTCCCAATTCCAAAAGCATGACTATTAGGCACCTGACTATCCTAATCACGTGTTTAGTGGCTGTTTCAGACCAGCCACAGAAACAGCCACCTGTTTTCAGGCATGTGGTCGGAGATTTCTCCACTACATTTTCAAAATGCAATACGCTTCTCCAGGGCTTCATAGCGAGTCCTGTGGGTCTCCTGCCCAACTTCAAGGGATTAATAGTAACTGCATGGAGTTTGCATGTTCTCCCCATGCATGTCTGGGTTCTCCGGGTACTCCGGCTTCCTCCCAAAGACCAAAAGCATGACTGTTAGGCATCTGACTATCCTACCCATGGGATCACTAATCACATCACTAATCACGTGTTTAGTGGCTGTACATATAAACAACCTGCACAGTAAGAAAAAAAATCCGTAAAAAACAGGAAATGTCCTGGTAATTTCTGTTTTTTTACGGAATTTCCAGCAGAATTTTTTCCGCAATTTAACATATTTTTTGCCATAATTTAACAGCTTTTGTCTGTTAAATTTTAAACATAGAAAAACTGTTAAATTACGGAAAACCTGATAAATTACGGAGAAATTCTGCTGAAATTCCATAAAAAACAGAAATGTACTGGCAGAAATTACCAGGACATTTTCAGTTTTTTTTTATGGAAAATTTGAACTAAATACTGTTAAATTACGGGAAACTTCTGACGAAAATTCTGTTAAAAACTGAAATATCTGGCAAAAGTTACCAGGACATTTTCTGTTTTTTTTCTTCCAGAATTTCCATCAAAATTTTCCATAATTTAACAGTTTATGTCAAATATACCAATATTTTGTTATCCAAACTGTCTTTGTGATATTTTCACACTTTAAAAATAAATAAACCTTGGACATTTCCAAATACTTTTGTCTTCCAAACATTGAAGTCTGTATTCTATATTAATTATAGTGTAAAATATATTATGTATTTAATATATTCTTAGCATAATTTTGAAACAAAACTAAATTCTAAGTCTACAGGAAATGTAGTTGACACGAAACACTTAATTTGAAAGTAGTTCATGCAAAGTGATATAAAAATAAACCATTCGACAATTTGCAGATTTTATTTAGCAATTAAGACCATAAATTGACGTCATCTAGTCTTTATAACTAACCTTTGCTATTATATATTAACAGTTAACATATTCTTGAGCTTGCTAATGTTCATCTTCTGCACATCACAACTAATTTATTGCATTTTACTATACAATTTCAACGTATAAATTAAATGTAAAGCAGTCTTGACTCTAGTCTTTGTAGTCAAACAGTTTTGTTAATTACTATAAGATGGAACATACAAAAATTGTTCTGGAACATGAAATCATAGTTGTAAACAGGACAACATACTTCAAAATAATGAAATACAGGTATAAATATTTAGCTAAATGACAGTGGAAGACACTGGATTCATGAGTGTGTTCTGACAACAAATTTAGAACAGTACTATTTATATAGTTTTTAGCTAGCTACATAACCGATAATGAGTTTGCAAGCAGGCATTTCAGTAAAAACTCCCAATTGGAATTGGTTTTTTTTGCAAACGTCACTTTTATTTACTCTCAGTGATGTTTGTTCCTATTCAGAACAGGAAATTAACTATCTGTATGTACAATCCACAATTTATATGAGGCAAGAAGCTTATGGCCATTGTAACAGTTTATCAACCTAACCTAATCTCAACATGCCCGATTAGAGCACCGAACATGCAACAATTTAACGCTGACTGGAACACGAACCGTCGCCACCCCAGTCTTACCGTCGTCCCCTGGACTAACGGTTTCCCTCCGTCCCCACATTACGTTCGTTCCTCTGTTCCTGGACTAACGGTTTCCCTCCGTCCCCACATTACGTTCCTGTTCCCTGGTCTAACGGCTGCTCCCGTCCCCGTTCCTGTTCCCTGGACTAACGGCTGCTCCCGTCCCCACATTACGTTCCTGTTCCCTGGTCTAACGGCTGCTCCCGTCCCCGTTCCTGTTCCCTGGACTAACGGCTGCTCCCGTCCCCACATTACGTTCCTGTTCCCTGGACTAACGGCTGCTCCCGTCCCCACATTACGTTCCTGTTCCCTGGACTAACGGCTGCTCCCCCGTTCCTGTTCCCTGGACTAACGGTTCCCCTCCGCCCCCGTTCCTGTTCCCTGGACTAACGGCTGCTCCCGCTCCCCCAAGTTCGTTCGTCGTTCGACCCACCATACTCGCCACCGCGACATTTCCCATATTCTAAACCCCCAAACTTGACATTGAAAGTATATTTACCGAAGTTAAAGGCCACCTGCTTTTATGTTAACAACCGGGACATCAAATCATGTTTGGCAATAAGACAACTGCAGCTTGATATTTTTAAAAGCAGGATTGAGACATAATAGCATGACGCCATGAACCGTTAGCTTTCACGCGCCCAGTTCAGTTTGACTTGAAAAAATGGCCGGTACTTCGAATTCGGTAAAATACATGAATAGTAATACAACAATCACCGCGTTTTACTTTTATACACAAGCAAACACAGCATTGTAAAAATAATATACCTTTTTGTAAAAAAAAAAAAAGAAAAAAAACTGCAAAACAGTTTGCAACTATAGACTGTGCCAGGAGTCTCACGAAGTCAACCAAGTCAACTACAAATATTTCAAAACATTATTCACAGAAAAGAACGTGTTCTTATTTATTTTTACTTTACCAGTGAGGTGGCAGAAAGGAAACTCCGTCTCTTAATCCAACCGAAGTCCAAAGATAAATGTTCCAGGGTCCGGTTAGCGAGCTTGAAATGTCGTCTGACCAGTTTTCGATCTTCGCGAAGGTTCTTGTTCCCATGATGCAATGCGTAAAATTAAAAATACGGTACAAATACCTGTAAAACTAAAAAACGGAAAAATTCCTTCAAATTTCTACAGTACATTTACCCGGTTTTTTACAGTTTTTTACAGTGTGTAGACGTGACTTTTTCTTTTACTTGTCCACAAAAGGAGTCTTTAATCCTTCGAAAACAATCCCATATACAAGTTTTACACTAAATGTTATGGTTTTATAGCTATTTAAAAACAGTTGACGAGATTTAAAGGTCTATAGGACATGTCGTAGTTTTATAAAACACACTTCGTAAACAACCAATTTAGTTGCTGACCGGACATGTCCGGTATCACGTGACACGGGAGAGCCTGACCTTTCAAGACATCAGGTGATCGCCTTGGTAAAATCACACCTGGGTCAGAATTTTACCTGCGTAATTTGATACCCTGCCGTGCGCTGTGCACGTGCCCTACTGGCAGCAGGGCCTGTTTCCTGTTTATGGCTCGCTACTGCTAGAGTTTCTCCTTCTTCCTTCAGGTCAGTTCATTGGCGATTTATTTATGGAAAATCTATCATTTGTGATGGGACAGCATAAGAAACAACGATTTAGAGTAGCGGTTCTCAACGTGGGCGGTACCGCCCCCCAGGGGGCGTTCAGAGGACGGCAGGGGGCGCTGGCGGAGATTTTTACAAAAGGGGGGCGCTGGGGTGCCTTTGGGGGGGTGTTTGGTCAAAGGTAAACTTTACACCTTAAATGCACAACAATGCCAGTTTAGACTTTGAGCAACTTGGTAAAACTGTATTGTGTAACATTAAATCATGCTTGGCTGCAACTGTATCGATGGCAGCTCTTCTTCTATTCAGTGTTTGTAGCTTCTGTTAGCTTCTTGGCTCAGCTCCATTTTCCTGCTACTGGTAGCTAAAACGATACCTTCACTTTGTATCCCTCTGAAAAATGAACCCATTTAAATAAAGAAATCCCTCCATGGGTGATACCACGATAGAGAGCGTTCATTTTATAGCGTTAACACGGAGCTGTAAGTGGTTCGGTATGAAACGGGGTGATAGAACAACACAGCACTTTTAAATTTCAATAATCAGAATGCAGAAATTGTTTCCGTTGGTTTAAAAGGTTTATGTCAGTCTGCCTTTTCCCCATCGATACGCTTCCCCACCGCCCTGCACCTTAGGGGCTTAAAAATAAAAAAACGCCGCGCACATTGCACAAACTCTTAAAAACGAGAAGCGGGACATAAAACGGAGCGACGAACTAGATGTGAATTATGGCAGAAAAACAGAGAATTCAATAATGAACAGTGGAAAAAATCAACATATGATGTGAAACATGACGATTAGGCGGCGCAGCAGGTGATGAGTGAAGATTACTGATGGTCAATAAACGATAAAATAAATGTAGCAACAGGAAAGAAACTAAAGTGGACATAGCAATAAACCAAGAGATAATAATGCTAATCAAATAAAACTAAATGGAAATGAACGAAGAACAAATGCAAGAATAACTAAGAAACTAAAGTAAATACAGAGGAATAAACTGGTATGGCAAGACCCCTAACACTAACCCAATAATTAATACAGAGACTGTATGGCAAGAATAAACAGATGCTATTTCCAGATAAAAGGTAAATACTCCATGGAAATCAGTTGTTTCATATTTTATTCAGGTCAGCTGTAATGGTCTTCATTTAGTGCAGGAACGATGAGACGAATATCTGAGTGTTTTGCTCCATGTCGGCTTTGCAGATTTTATTATAATAATAAATAATCATTTTAAAATCATACAAATTTATAAACTCTACTCGTTTGCATTTATAAATACTTATTAAAAAATTTTCAGGTTTTTTCTGCTTTTGCTGCTTTGGACATTATTCAGACGTATTCAGATCAATGTGCCATGTCAATGAACTTTCAGTCCAGACTTTGACTGGGCCACTCCAAAATCACCATTTAGCTGTTTTTCAGGAAATCACAGCTGGATTTAAGCTCAGCTGCAGTTTTTAGGATCATTTTTCTGCAGCAGAATCTGGATGTGGTTTGATCTGAAGGTCAAATATTAACTTTCAGGATTTACTGAGAAAAATTAATTTCATCAACTACAAAAGTCACATCTACAGTGGATATCAGGATCAGTGTGCTAATGACCCAGTGTGTGTGTGTGTGTGTGTTCTGATCTCGGCCCACTGAGCCCTCCCCTCCCTGAGAAACGACCTCAGGACGACCCCAAACCTGACGCCAGGAAAGGTGTGTGAGTGTGTTACACTGACGAGGCGGTGGCATTCCTGCAAACATCCAGGTTCACCAGTTAACTAACACGCACGCACGCACGACACACACACACACACACACACACACACACACACACACACACACACACACACACACACACACACACACACACACACACACACACACACACACACAGGGTATTCAGGTGACACCTGAGCCAGGCAGTAAAACATCCCAACCCAACAGTCCTGGTTCGATTCTACATCCAAGCAGAACCGGGTCAGAATCTGCAGTCAATGCTCCACTAAAGGTCGTTCCTGTTAGCTGGACTTTCTTCTTCTGCTGATCAACAGCGGCCATCTTTACTGCAGTAAACGCGGCGCTGCGGCGGCCATCTTTACTGGGGTAAACGCGGCACTGCAGCGGCCATCTTTACTGGGGTAAACGTGGCGCTGTGGCGGCCATCTTTACTGCGGTAACGCGGCGCTGCAGAGGCCATCTTTACTGGGGTAAACGCAGCGCTGCGGCGGCCATCTTTACTGCGGTAAACGCGGCGCTGCGGCGGCAATCTTTACTGCGGTAAACGCGGCACTGCGACGCCCATCTTTACTGGGTTAAACGTGGCGCTGTGGCGGCCATCTTTACTGCGGTAAACGCGGCGCTGCGGGGGCCATCTTTACTGGGGTAAACGCAGCGCTGCGGCGGCCATCTTTACTGCGGTAAACGCGGCGCTGCGGCGGCCATCTTTACTTGTGTAAACGCGGCGCTTATCAGAAAATTGGATTTCAGCAAAAAAAAAAAAAAAAATCTAAATTGGTTTCTAACAATTTTGAGTAAAAGCATCTGTAAATGTTTTATCTATTAAACTACTGCTAAAAAACACTTTTGATTTAAAGTTCACATTTTTAACTAATCTAAATAGTTCAGTTTTATATTTTGTCATTTGCACTAATTGACATAAAATGGTCCTTGGTGAAGTTATTTCCCTGTAGGGATGAATAAACTCTCGGCAGCTGTAAAGGCGCCGCTCTGTTCAGGTACAGGAAATAAGTCCAACGCCGCCCAGTCGAAGATGTGTAAAAAGTCTGAAAACTGTTTTATTTTCTATCTCAGCAGGAAATCCTGCAGAAATAAACGTATCCTTAAATAATAAAACAGGAAAATTTAAACTTTTCTCTAAAGATTTATGGTAAAACTGAATCAGGGAGACTGATTTCTGTCATTTTGTTTTAAAATGTAAAGCAGAGGGGATCAGAAACTAAGCAGGATTTCTGTGTGAAGAAGGTGAAATAAATGACAATAAAACCAGATGTTATTTCATGTCTGACCTCTCCTTCAGGATGAACAGAGCTCCCAGCTGGACCAGGACCGTAGAGGCAAAAACGGCCAAAACCTCCAACCTCTCAAACCTGAACAGGAGGAAAAAGACAGAAACTGATAAATGTTCATCTCCAACCTGCTGAGAAACATTGAGAACACGAAGCCTCTGAGACCTCAGAGCGATTCCTTCACACATCACAACATCTGGAGCAGATCCGTCTGAGGTGATCTCATTTCTGACCTGAGGAGTTTCCTCACCACAGAGCATCACTTCAATACCACTCCAGTCTGGTAACGTGTTGCTTCATCGCGCTGGGATTAATAAAACTGGGTTCAAACCGTTTAAAGACGTAAAAATAAGCAGTAAAAGTCTAAATCTTTCCCTGAACAGACAGGAAATGAGTGAAGACGAGCCAAGACTGAAGTCATGTTTTCATACGTTTTCGTGGCCGTTAAACGATGAGCTCCAGCTTCCTGCATCTTGATTCACACCAACACAGACAGTAATGGAGGAAAGATTGATGCAATAAAGCACCAATATCAAAACAACAGAAAACATGAGCAGAAAAGGTTGGTTGTCTTTCATCGTCTCCTCCTGCCGTGTGTCGGGATTTACCAGACGGCTGTTTGTGATTCGCTTCTAGATTGTAAACAGAAAGGCAGACAGGTGTTTCTATATGTGATGTAATCATGTAAATAAATGAGAAAAGCTGCACCTTGCAGGCGCTGTGGTTTCTCCCTCTGAACAGACATTTTAGAAAACAGTCAAGGACTGTTAGGCAGCTAATTTAGGATTAGCAATCTGGTTTTGGGATCAGAGGATTTCAGGCAGTCGGTTTGGAGGTCACACTATCTGGTCTAGTACAATCCCTTTGTTTTATTATCATTAAAACGACCCAGACTCACAAATAACATTTCAATTAATGGAAATAATAACAGTTTTATCGAGTTCTGCCTCGGCCGCAGAGCCAAATTTCACAGATTTTCTTCTCCAGACAGAAAAATCTGGACTGGTTCCAGGATTCGTCCAGAATCTGGATTGAAGCCGACAGCCAATCAGAAACCGGCTCGGCGACGGGAATCCAAACATCTCGACTGCTGAATCTGGGAAAAGACCTCCAACTCAGAGCGAGCTGACATTCGGTTACAGCAGTTGCCGACCTTTGACCTCCTCCTATAGAGAGAGCAGCTTAGCGAGCGTTGAGCTAAAGGGGTTAAGATGGAAGCTGACTGCGATCTAATGGGCCGCGTGATTGACCCGAACCGGGGAGCTTCTGTTTCTGCTAAATGAAGCGGAGGAACCGGGCGAATGAGGACAGAACCGGTCAGAACCACTGAAGACGGGAAAATAGAGACAGAAATTATAATCCAAGAGACCCAAGGTTGATTAAACAATTCAGTAATTGGACATTTCAGGAGGTCCAGGAATTTTTGGGAGTATTTCCAGGAAAACTGAGCTGCTACAGGTGGATCCTGGTCGATTCGGTGAGGCTTCTGTCATTTAATACCAGTAGCTCTGAGACAAACTGCATGGACAGGACTGAACTGGAACAACTAGGTTTGAATCTGCTTCCATTATCTGGAATGAAGTGATTAAATGACCTGATGTGTTTCCATATAACTGGAGATTAATTACATCAGTTTGTCTTGGAAAAAGTGCCTGAAATTGGTGAAAATAACCTGAATTAAATTTTCTGATGACTAAACAATGACCCAGAAGGACCGGCCCGATGTGCTGCTGCTGAGCGGTTCAGGATGAGCGGTTCTGTTTTAATGAGCGGTCCGCTGAGCGCCGAGGTTAATCTCCACGCTGGATGTCACCAATCCAACGACCCGTTTAATACCAACAAACTGAAACCAAGTGTTTCTAGGACTGCAGTCATGTCTGTTTACAGACGCCCCACCTCTGAACACCGGCCCGGTCCGGCTTCCTCCCTGAGACGTTCAGATTGTTAAATCTCTGGTCCTCCACACACCAGGGGGAAAAACCAATGCCTGCGCCGCCGTAATCCAGCCTGCAGGTTTGCAGAACCAGAGATCTGCGTCAGAATCAAGCAACACGAATTTCCCTACCAGACGACAGAAGTGCTCCCGTTATGACCAGCATTTTTGCTTTTGATTTGCTGATAGAGTCCAGATGTTCTGCTTCTGACCTCAGAGGTGCTTTAGAGAACAACCAGAAAACCAAGGAACTCAGGTCAAAGGTCAGAGCTCTGACCGATCCGTCACCTGGACACAGAGACGGGATGGACGACCTGCTAACTTTCAGCAACACCTGAAGTTCTAGGAAACACCTTGTTGAAGCCCAGTGAGAACAGAAGGTCAGTGATGGGTTTGTAAATAAACCGGATGAATGACCTTGATGAAGGTCACAAGCTGAAATGCGACAGTTTTCAAATAAAGTTGATTCCTGGTGTTTGTGGAGTCTTCAGAAGAGCAGCAGGTCAACATCCATCCAGATGTCATGTGACGCTCAGAGGGTTTCAAATGTTTAAGCTTCGTGCCTCTGGTGCGGCTCACATGGGAAAGTTCACCATGCCAGGAATTATTCAGCATCTTTAGCACATTAACCGTTTTTCCAAAAAGCTGAAACCACCTCAACAAGCTTGAAACTTTTTTGTGAAATTGAGGAATTTTGCTGTTTCCATCAACCTTTTCTGATGCGATACTTGAAAATGCAGATTGTAGCAAAAGTTGATGATGCTCCCATCAGATAAAATAAAAAATATCTTCCCAGATCACCTGGAGGTCCAATAACTGATCACAGCTTGCAGCAGCGGCCTGCTTTGAGGGTTTACAGCTTCACCAGGCAGCTGTGCATAAACACTGCAGCTTCATGCTGATGCAACAGGCTCAGCCATAAAACAGCAAGAAGCCTGCAAAGACAAAGAATCTGGCCAATCCATCAAAGACGTGAGTTTAATGACTGAAGCTGGAAGGAAACTCCAGGAGGAGCACACTGCAACCTGATGAGGGGCAATAAAGCTGCTCCGTACGTCTCCAGGTCTAAATCCAGAGGCAGGAGGGAAGAAATGAGCTCAGCAACATGTAGGAAGTGGAACATCATCGTTTCTGTCCAGATTTACTCCGTCCTGCTTCTTCTGGTGCAGAATCATGACGCTGGTCTCACATCAGTGACGTGAGAGTCGGATAAAATACGACTTGGCTGTTCAGACTGCAGACGCTTTGGAAGCAATCGATTCGGTTCCTCATATGAAGAGGGAAGATCAGATCGAATCAGGTGGAAAATAAAATCAGCTGCCGAAAAGTGGCAAATGGGTCAAAAGTGGACAAAAAAGAAAAAGTGAACTTGGGTCAGATTTTAGCCTCATGTTCCCCAGACAAACTAATCTGTCAGGTCTGGAGGAAAATCAGATACTTAAAGGTGTAAATAAATGGTGTCAACGCTGAATCCAGATGAGGTCATGTGATTCATCTAGAGAGACGGTTCTGAATGCAGGAAGCTGCTGGAGGCGGTTCTGTTGACCGGCGTGTTCTCGCTGAATGGACCGGCCCATGCTCCGGTGATCCGGCGTCCTGCAGGTCGTCTGTGTCGGTCTGCACACAAAGCGACGTGAACACCCACCGATGACTCCAGCAAAACTCCCACAAAGTGCTCTTTGTTTGAGTGGATTGGCTGCATGCTGCGAGGTCGGAGGTCACGCTCCGCTCCGCCTGAGGTTAATGCATACAGACACCATGTAGAAGAACCGCCAGCCTGTCTGACCGGAGCGAGCGGTCCCGTCGGCGGAGGAACAGCGCCGCCGCTCAAATCTGTGAGAAAGGATTCACTGGGAGGATGGAAGTGACACGCCAGGCGCTTCGTCGGCTCCAATTAATCACCGTCGGATCGCCTGGTGTTGATGATTTTAGGAACACAGAATTAGAGCTGCCGCCTCACGCTCAGGCTGACGGCGCCGTCACACCAGGGAGCTGCGGCGACGAAGATCACAGCCACTGATGCCGACGTCTTCCTCACACGCTGGTCAGTAGAAACGGCTCTGTTCATCACACTGTGGCTCCTCTGGACGGTTCTGGTTCTGAGGCCAGACCTCACTGAGCTCCAGGTCAAAGTTCATTTACAAACCCACCTCTGATCTGCAGGTAGAAAAGCTACAACCAAACCAGACCTTCCTCCCTGCTCAACAGGACGATTTTTATTTCATTTTATTTGTCATCAAGACACAAATATCAACCAGACAAAAAGAATCATTATAAAATAAAAGTTGTTTTATCAGGGTCTCATGTGAGCTGCTGATAATAATTTGATTCTGACGAAAAAAAAGATTAATTATCTCCTTATTTTTAAAATTAATACCAAAATACAACAAATCTTTCCTCATTTTAATTTTTCATTATATTTCATGGAGGAATTATCACAAAAGGTTTCCTAACGATAACACATTACTCTGGTAATATTACAACTTTA
>NC_088844.1:30375276-30392776 GCF_904066995.2 Poecilia reticulata
AGGGTCACCTCTGACCCAGACCCACCCTAATGACCCGGGACTCACCTGAACAGGTCGAAGATGGTGAGATATGTGTAGGCAGTTAAAGCTGTAAAGACCAGAAAACAGAAACACGTCAGTAAAACCCAGAGAGCATCGAACACTGATGGAGAACCAGGGATCACATCCGCAGAAGCATTTACATTTCTATAAAACGTAAGACTGAAGCTGGTCTGTGTGAGTCTGTATTATGATCCTCAGGCTGAAGCTGCTGGGTGGAAACGGTGATTCCTTCTTCACAGGATGGTTTGAACCATTAAATCTGATGTTTGTGTGGATCGCTGGTCTGGCCACTGCTGGGCACAAACACATCAACTGCACAAATACTTGAGACTCCCTCTGAAATAATTTATAGCCTCCTATTTTAAAACGTCAAGCACCAAATATATGCACCATCTTGACTCACACAGGCTCCCTGATCTCTACGCTCTGCGATCCAGACAATCAGCAGAAAGGAAAACGATTGGCTCCTAGATTGGCTGCTTGGAAAACAACAACCAATAGCGTCAAGTAGATTTGAATCTAGATAATCTGGCTTCCCACATTTTGTGATGAAAGATGCTGAGCGGCTTCACAGAGAGGTGATGTGTGAGGAGGAGGAGCTGAAGGAGCTGAGACCACGGAGAGGGCCAGACTAACGTTTGGTTCTGACGGGCCGCAGCTGGTCAGGCGAAACCCAAAGAGTCTGGATCAGTTTTATCTGAGTCAGTTAGTAGAGAGCAGCAGGGAAGCTGGTGGTTCGGTAAGTTGGTGAGTAAACCAGAAACTAATCAGTCTGTTAACCAACCAAACAACGAGTCCAGCTTGGCTTAAATACAGCAAACCTGCCTGTCCATCTGTCAATCTTTCAGCCCGTCTGTCTGCAGAAACGTCCGTCTTCCGGCCTGTCTGTCTGTCTGTCTGTCTGTCTGTCTGTCTTAATGCCGGCCAACCAGCTTTCTGTAATCAGGCTGTGCCGTGGGGGAAGAGGAGGCAGGATTAGAGCGGCTTTGTGCTGAGAGGAACATTTTGTTTCCCCACTAAAAGAGTCCATGTTGGCCAACCTGACGCCCTGTAATCCTCCTGACAGAGAGGCCCGCGGCACAGAGCCTGACAGAGGGGGCGGAGAGCGGCAGAGCGACAGGCTGGGGGGGAGACGGATGGATGGAAACATCGAGGCAGAGAGAGAGAGAGGTGAGAAGGCAGGAGACAGGATGATGGACATGTGGACGGACAGACTGACAGAGCAGAAGTGAATGAGTGAGAAAGAGTGTGAGAGTCTGGCTAACTGATGAAGAGGAGCGGCAGCGTGGAGGAAGGAGACAACCAGGAGACGAGAGGAACAGAGCAACTGATGGAAAACTGATAGAAACAGCTTCAGAGCTGGAGAACCAGTCGCCATCAACGAGCCTGAACCTGACCTGTTACCACGGTGACAGGACCCAACTTTCCTGAAGAACCAGAGTAACTAACGGGTCTCAGTCCAGTTCCTCTGGTTAAATCATTGAACCGGATCAGAACCACAGGCAGGTAAACGTGGCAGGAAACCCAGATTGTTACTGGAAAATGATTCAGGCCTGAACAGAGACGAGCCAAAGATTTACAGAAAACGTGTCTGCTGTCCGTACCTTGGTGTTTGAAACTTTTAAAACTGGTTTCAACCATAAAATATGTTTTAAAAATCTAAATATGGACACCATCAGAAACTCTGAGGGACAATATTCAGAGTTATGATGAGAAATCAGTTTCCATCCAATCAGCATGAACATTTAGAGTGAACTTTAAGACGCCGCAAAAACCAAAGAAGAAAAATAAAATGTGAATTTGTCATGTTTACTCGCTTGGTGTGAACCAACCAGGGAAGAGAGAGTAGTTTTATCAGAAGCTGATCTCAAAAGCTACTTCAGATGAGTCCCTGTTCCAAGACCTGACGGCTGTCGGACTCTGGTCCTCATCCAAACCTCAGAAATCTGCCTGATGGCTTCTCAGACGTTACATGGCTGACTTCCTGCTTTCACCAGGCTGCTGCTGTGGTCATATTCTGTGGTTTGATACATGTGAGATTTTGTCAGGAGAAAAGCAAAACATCATAACTCCTGATTCGCCAGGTTTCCAGACCAGAAGGATCGTTTTACGTCTTCATGTTGTTCAGAGCCGCTGCATCCGCCTGTTATTTTGATCTGCTGCAGCTCATGTCTCCACAGGGATCAATGAGGTTTGATGTCATTGTGTTGTGTTGAATTAAAAGCTGCAGACAATAAAAGCAATAATAATACAAACGCTGACATCACAGTGACCCTGAAACAGGCCGGGTCCAATCAATGGACGGGTTACAATTTCCCCTCGCTGTGCTGGGATAGTTTTACATACAGTCTCTCTCACACACACACTCTCTCACACACACACACACACACACACACACACACACACACACACACACACACACACACACACACACACACACACACACACACACACACACACACACACACACACACACACACACACACACACACACACACACGCACACACACACACGCACACACACACCCGATCCGGCTCAGGTTCTCCATACGACTCCAGCTTACAAACACTGACACCCAGAGGACGAGTGGAAGTGACACCGGAGCAACAAACAGCCGGCGAGACGCTCGTCATCTACAACTCACAGATGGCAGAAAACTAAACTGAAGACAGGAAACACACACATTTTATGATGCCCACACACACACACACACACACACACACACACACACACACACACACACACACACACACACACACACACACACACGCACAATGAAAAGAAACTATGCATCTTTGTTTCCAGAGACGATCGATGGAGAGTTCAGGCAAAATACTCTCTAACCATCTGCTTTTCTAATCCTGACCACCATTTTATCCCCAGATTTCCTGCAAATCTGACTTCTTCTGAAAGATTAACCTGCTGAGAGGTGAACGAATATTCAATAGAGAGAGGGAAGGAGAAAGCCAGAAGGAGAAGGAGAGTATGAATATTTAATGCTGTCTGCACATGAGCAGCCCAAACATCCAGGACCATGGTACGTAACAGGAACATGGAGACCAGCCTGCAGACGCTCAGGCTGGTTTTACCCACATCTGCTCTGTCAGCTGAGGAAGGAGCTTCATTCACTGATCACTGGATGGGAAATGATTGTATTCATGGATCCACTGATAGGAAAATCTGGGTCGATGTCAATATTAATATTGTCGTTATGGTTGGTTATAAATATATTACTGTAACGCATTCATTTGGACACTTATTTAGGTCCTCATGGTATTTAATGTACAGGAAACGGGGAGGAGAGAGAAGGAAGACATGCAGCATGTGGGTCAGGAATCGAACCCAGAACCACAGCGTCTGCCAGCTGATCCACCCAGCGCCTCCTACTGGTCAAACATTTTAATGCAATAAGTAGATTTTAGTTTTACATAGAAAAATCCCGGGTTTGAGTTTTTGAACGGCCGTAAATCTGAGGCACAAGCAGGTTTCTGGTTTCTGTAAAGCTGAAGGATTCGTTTTGCTTTCAGATATTCTGTTGTATTTACGTCTCTCCCAGTTTGGTCCAAGCGTCAGCTGACGGACAGATGGACTTTGGTTAAATAAAACTTTGGTGTACAGAGGAGCCTGCATTCCTGTTCCAGAACCATGAGCCCTCCACCACCGTGCAGGACAGCTGGTCTGGTCTGTTGGTGCTGAGGTCTGGTTTCCTCCATCTTCCCTTCCAACCAGGAGGCCTGCAGAGACGTTTCCCTGAACTTCACACTCCGACGCTGAGCTGAATCTTCTGTCCTCTGAAGACAGTCTGAGATGTTTTCCTCTTTTCTCGATGGACTCAAACAGTTTGGACCTTCCCAGATTGATGGACAGCAACAGATGCTTCTTTAAGGCCACTGCTGCAGCAAAACGCCACATCTCCTGATTTTACAGCAGTGCTCACACTGATGATCATTTAATCAGCTGAATCTGATCAGCAGCATCCGGTTTGGTCTAAAAATAGCTTATTTTTGCACAAACTGATCCAAACCAGGAAGCAGCAGTGATGAAGTGTTTTTATATTCCGGCCATCACTAGTTCAGGGTCCGTCGTCTTATGAACCGGGTCACAGATGAAGAGGGAATCAGAAACACAGAGGGGGAGGAAGTGCTAACCACAGCAA
This sequence comes from Poecilia reticulata, assembly GCF_904066995.2. Lineage (NCBI taxonomy): Eukaryota > Metazoa > Chordata > Actinopteri > Cyprinodontiformes > Poeciliidae > Poecilia > Poecilia reticulata. The sequence continues at coordinate 30,379,476 of NC_088844.1, forward strand.
ACAGAGCTTCGTGGCATCGGTTCCGGTAAACAGTAAGCTGAGACCCACAGAGCGGCCCGCGGTGTCGGGTCAGCTCTTGTGATGTGCAGATGTAAACTAAAAGCTTCTATCGAACGTCTCAACTGCTGCGGTGACGAGGATCCCCAAGGACGAGGAAGAGGAGGAGGACAGAGATGAAGAGACGCAAAGTGCTGATTGTTTAGAAAGAAACCTGAAACTGGACCTGAAGGGCGGCCAGACAGAACCGAACCTCCTGACAGACTCCCTGATACCAGCAAAGATACAACATGACGGGTCACAACAGCAAACAAGAGCTTTTCTCTACATGTTTAAAACTGAAGAACATGACTGACTCAACACACACACACACACACACACACACACACACACACACACACACACACACACACACACACTCATCATCATGTCATCCTCAGTCGATATGAAACCGGACCGAAGCTCCATTGCATCCATTTATGTGGTGAAACAGAGACTCTGATCTCGGGCATCTGTTGGGACACATTAACCGCCCAACCTGCTCCACCCAGTCTGCTGACCCCCTGAGCCGTGACCTATGACCCTGAAGTCCCCCTGAGCTTGTTAGGATCAATGTAACATCGTCCATTAAGACCAAAGTACTGCCCAGAGTCCTGGTTTGTTAAAGCAGCTCGTGTTAAATAACGACCCTCTGTGGAGAGACGGGACTCTCCTTCGGTCTGGTTTCTACTGAACCTCAGAACGTTGGTCAGTCTGGTTTAACTGGTCCTTTACTGGTCCAGAATAAACGTTTTACTACCATGATGCGTATTAATACTCAGTGCCACATAATGATCTCTTTCCGTTAGTCATGGCTGAAACAGTGGGAAATGAAGGAATTTGTCCAGAAGTCCAGGAAATCAGTACAATCCGCAATGAAAACTGGCCTGTCCATTGACAGCGAATGCAGAGTCCAGGTGGTTCAACGAACACGGACAGACAGTGGGGTGTGTGGGAGCCTCATGGGTGTCCATCCAACTGAAAGTCCAGTAGATTCTGTTTGACTGAAGACTAAAACTCCATCATCTGCTCCACCTCCAGCTGCTGCGGCTCTGAGTCAAACCAACCTGTTCCCCTCCTGGCCTGTGGGGGCGCTGCACCAAGAACCACTGAAGGAAACGACACAAAAACCTCTGAAGACGCTGAGAGCAACTTCCTTCTTCACCAGATGGAAACAAGATGGAGGATTTTAGCGGTTGGAGGATTTCTGTTTAACAAAAAACCACGAGTCATTTCTCTGCTAGTGTTGTTTTGGTTGTATTTACCCAGAATGCCTTGCGCTGTAGTCTGCTTCCTGCTTTAGGAGTGGTCTCTGATCCACTTGGTGTTCACATATACAACACCACTTCAACCAAACTGAGACCTCGGTTCGTAGTCAGAACAAAGTTTGTTTTCTTGGTCTGCATCAGAGTTTGATGGCACATTCACACCTGCCCAAACGAACCGGACTTTCTGGGCAAACAGACCGGACTTTCTGGGCAAACGGACCGGACTTTCTGTCCAAACGAACCGGACTTTCTGCCCAAACGGACCGGACTTTCTGGGCAAACGGACCGGACTTTCTGAGCAAACGGACCGGACTTTCTGGGCAAACGGATCGGACTTTCTGAGCAAACGGACCGGACTTTCTGAGCAAACGGACCGGAATTTCTGCCCAAACAAACCGGACTTTCTGCCCAAACGAACCGGACTTTCTGCCCAAACGAACCGGACTTTCTGCCCAAACGAACCGGACTTTCTGCCCAAACGAACCGGACTTTCTGCCCAAACAAACCGGACTTTCTGCCCAAACGAACCGGACTTTCTGCCCAAACGGACCGGACTTTCTGCCCAAACGAACCGGACTTTCTGCCCAAACGGACCGGACTTTCTGCCCAAACAAACCAGACTTTCTGCCCAAACGAACCGGACTTTCTGCCCAAACGGACCGGACTTTCTGGGCAAACGGACCGGACTTTCTGAGCAAACGGACCGGACTTTCTGAGCAAACAGACCGGAATTTCTGCCCAAACAAACCGGACTTTCTGCCCAAACGAACCGGACTTTCTGCCCAAACGAACCGGACTTTCTGCCCAAACGAACCGGACTTTCTGCCCAAACGAACCAGACTTTCTGCCCAAACGAACCGGACTTTCTGCCCAAACGGACCGGACTTTCTGGGCAAACGGACCGGACTTTCTGAGCAAACGGACCGGACTTTCTGAGCAAACGGACCGGACTTTCTGAGCAAACGGACCGGAATTTCTGCCCAAACAAACCGGACTTTCTGCCCAAACAAACCGGACTTTCTGCCCAAACGAACCGGACTTTCTGCCCAAACGAACCGGACTTTCTGCCCAAACGAACCGGACTTTCTGCCCAAACGAACCGGACTTTCTGCCCAAACAAACCAGACTTTCTGAGCAAACGGACCGGACTTTCTGAGCAAACGGACCGGAATTTCTGCCCAAACAAACCGGACTTTCTGCCCAAACGAACCGGACTTTCTGGGCAAACAGACCGGACTTTCTGCCCAACCGAACCGGACTTTCTGCCCAAACGAACCGGACTTTCTGCCCAAACGAACCGGACTTTCTGCCCAACCGAACCGGACTTTCTGCCCAAACGGACCGGACTTTCTGCCCAAACGTACCGGACTTTCTGCCCAAACGGACCGGACTTTCTGGGCAAACAGACCGGACTTTCTGCCCAAACGGACTGGAGTTGGAGTAAAACAAACTAAACAGCTGGTGGGGATGCAGCCTCAATGTGTTTGTCTCCAATCAGCCAAGAAAACTTCAACTAGATATTAATCTGCAGGTTTCCAGCTTCTTGAGGAGATGAAGATTCTTAAAGGTAAAGAGTTGATGTTTATTTATCTGTTTAACTGAACAGTTGTGTCCGTCTTATTTGGAGACGTGTTCCTCTGCACACACATCATCAGCCTCTTCAGGAGATCCAGTCCTACCGAGCGAGAAGCAGATGCAGGGGCTGTTCAGGGAGTAAGAGGAGCTGATCGCGCACACACACAGTGTGAGTGTGTGTTGGGTGTACCGAAGGGCCCCGTGGGAAGGAAAGCTTCACCAGCTGTGTTCTGACACACAGGAACACTCAAGGCCCGAGGACAACACACACCCACATACACACACTCATAGATCAGCCGTGTGCACTGAGCCGTGTCTCGATGACAAACAAACAAACTAATGGATATGCATACAAACATTGCTCCAATGCAAAACATGACTAACATAAAAATTCACAGTCGTGTCCTCACCAAGAAACCACAACATGGCTTTTATTCTAACAGGAACTGTCACAAAGAAGACATCATCCTTGGGTGGTACGCTCCGAGTAAAGAGGACAGGGAGGAGAAATGTAAAGCAAAGGGGGAGCAGAGGAGGAGGAGGAGGAGGAGGAGGAGGAGGTGTGTTTATTCGTCTGTGGAAGAGACACTTGACCTGGTTTCTCTGAGAAACACTCAAACCGGGAGCGTCGTTCAGAGGGAATCGTACAGCCGATCGGATGAAATATTAAAGAGACGGAGACGTGTACAGCCACAGCGAAGACGGGCCGTAAAAGAACATCACCTCAGTCAGGACGCTGATCCTGTGGGAAGAAATATAACGGCCGTCCCTTTGCTCAGCACCGGTCCGTAGGAAGGAATCATGCTGCGGGCCAGCAGCCGGGAGTCTACGCCATTAAAAGTTGGCTCGTGTGTCCATGTGTGTTTCCTGACGCTGGTCAGGCAGCGCTGCTGTTGCACTGCTGCTGAAACACAATCTGGTGATGATTCTACAGAACCTTCTGAGCGAGCGCGGCTCCTCTTGGATCAAATTGTGCAGCGGATGACCGGATCGGTTTCCAGCTTTAACAAAGTAAAGGCATCAGCTGTTTCACCCGCCAAACTAAATACACACACAGCTGAATTTAAATCCAGCTTCACTGAACACACGAGCAGAACTTTAACGAAACCCAACTCCGTCCATTTTCGGTCCCATTACCTTTACGCTCACAGTTTTCCGCCTCTGCCAGAGAACGTTTCCTTGTCACACAAACAACTTAAAAGAAAAGGTGTTTTAGTAGAAAAGCTTGTATGAAGATCGACTTGGAACAGGGAGATACGAAGTTCGCATGAAGTCAACACGATGTGGCTGATTCTAGGGTTTCAGTGGAGCATGTGAAGAATATGCTACATCTAAGTCCAAACGAACTAAAACTAAATCCAATGAACAAGTTAGACCTTATTAACCAGGTCAGCACAGAACCAGCCACCAAATAACAGAAAGACCTGAACGCACTGCAATGTCATAAAAATATTCAGCAGACATGTTCACAAGGAAAACATGATGCAGCCGATTCCAACCTGTGGTTCAGCCGTACTGTGGATCCTCTCTCATCTGGAGCCGATTGGGTCGACAACAGACCAGCGATACCAAACACCCGAAACGCCTCAAACTGGAAATGTTCAGCCGTAACACTCAGCACAACCAGGGAACGCCAATCAGCGCTTCAGCGTAAAGAAGGCCAACCAGCTCTCAGGCATGGTGGTGGCAGGCTGGTGGTTTGGTGGCTACCGGACCAGCATGCCTTGCAGTCATTGAGCCGACTGTTAACTCTCTGTAGACTCAAATGTCAGAACAACTGGCCGACAGCTGGAGCTTGATGAAGTGGAGCCTTCTCTTTCTACCAGATGCTGGATCGCCGGTAAATCCCGTCAGCATTCCCATTTGCAAAGAGGGAAAAACACCTTTTGGTCAGGTTGTCGTCCGAGCAGCTCCCAGACTCCAATGAGCTGAAAACCTGTCAGCATGGTTCAGTACAGCACCATATACTGCAAGACAAACTTTAGCTCAGTTATGCTTAGCTGAGAGATTTGGAGGATTGTTATACTTCAGGCCTAAGGAATTAACAGCCAACATGCCAGTAATATGGCAGACATTATCCTCATCACCCCCAACTGGTGCAGAACCTGGATACAGACCAACCATCCTGAGGAGCGATGATCATCTCGATGGATATAAAGATTTGGGTTAATGACACCAACATGAGACCCAGTTTGGTCCAAAAGCAAACATTTCTATAGGTGGTACCAGTTAGTGGCTCCTTTAGGGTCTGGATGAAAAACAGCTTGAACATTTCTCGGCTCAACAGTCTCACCACTTCCTATAGAGCATACTGGGACAGCACTGCTATATGTGTGCGTGCCTGTGTATGTGTTTATTTCCATACATGCTAAGCCTGAAGTCGTAAGCTAATGGGTCCAGGGTACGGTACGGAAAACAAGCCCACATTGTTTGCGTCATACGATGCGCACAAAGCCTCATATGACGCGCACATATGAGGCTTTGTACGCGTCAGTTGCTGCAATCACAGCATTAGTCTTCCAGCCGGAGGTCAGTGGGGTGAGGGGGGAGCGCCGAGTGGGGGATTGACTCCAACATGGCTTCTTTTATGAAGCACAAAGTATTAGATGGTGTTTCAGGAGCAGAGCCAGAAACGTTCCGCTTAAACGACAAGACGTAAACAGAACCAGAGCTTTAAGAAGCACGCAGCGGCAACACCTGTTCAAAGCTCAGCTAAGCTGCTAGAGGAGTGCAAAGTCATGGTTGGTTCTGTTTAATAAGATTAAACCAGAACCTGCTGTTAACCCGTGAGGTCAGGAGCGTCTGCTTGTCCATTCAGTCTGAGCAGAAATCAGGTTTGATCTGCAGTGATGAGCTGAACAGTGGAGCCTCATTTCCCTCAAACCAAACCTTTACAGACACCTGCTCTGTGTCTGGACCCAAACCCGCCTGCAATCCACAGATACATGTTTGGACCAGACCAAGCACAACGTAGCAGCTGTTGAGCACGGAGGAGAAGGGTGATGATGTGGGCTTGTTCTCGCAGCCATGTGACCAGGATCTCCTCTGTATCTTCTGAATAATGCCTTCCTGATTCTGGTCCAGGTTCGGACTGACGATGCTTCATCCTCATCTTCTCAGTGCTCAGAGGAGATCCGGTCGGTTCTGTTTCTCCAGAGAAGTGACCACAGGTGATCAGTGGGCTTCAGACCTGTGGAGAGTCCCAACCGTCCAAGATCTGATATTTAACCCAGTTGTTTCCTTTGAGTCTTGTGACGTGTTGCACATTTGATTTCTCAGATGATCACCAAACGGTCCCTGGACAGCTGAACGATGTTCCTGTTGGGTTTTGATCCAACTCTTTATCCGTTCTTGGGTAGCACTGAGGCAAAGCCTCTCGGATCAGAAGCACCCGGATTCATGGATTAGCATCTTCACAGCTTTTGCTTCTTCAGGTATCCAAAACAACCAGAAGCAGGAAACAACAGAGTGAAGAAATCCTTCTGGACGGATTCTGCTGTCCTGGCAGGAGTTCAGGTTTCCTCGGACAGAAGACGCTTCATTGCAGCCCCTCTACTCCGAAACCCTCCAGATTTCCAAAAGTCTGCCTTGGGAATCCTAAAAAATTCTTCTATGCAGGTGAATGGATTTCTGAAGAACCAGAACAAATGTCCTCCAAACATTTCCTTCATGTGTGTGGCAGGTTGATGAAGCTCAGATGGTCCTGCCACTTTTTCAATCAGCTCCTGAAGGCGTTTCCCACCTGACAGCCCAGTGGACGTCATCTGATTGGGCACCAAAGTTGCAACATTTATTATTTCCAGCAGCTGTGGTTCTCGTTCTCACTGAACCGCGCCAGAGTTCACTCCTCCCCAAACGATCTGGACTTTCTGTACCAACGGACTGAAGTTGGAATAAAGCAGACTGAACATGACTGGTGTGAACGAACCCTAGACTGACACCTGGACCTTTCAGAACCACTGTTTGCATCACGACTGTGAGAAGGAAGTGTGAAGGTCAACTGCTCTGAGAGCTGAACTGTCAAGTCATGAGAAACTGTGTCAGTGTGTGAATCTCTGCTTCGCTTCATAAATCTGCTTAGAAAACCTGTGTAAACACTGTCGGTTCCACCCACCGTCACTGAGAGGGGTGGAAACTCCAATCTGTTGCTGCTGCTGGGCTTCTTAAGTAACAAACACAGAAGGGAAATGACATTAGGAACAGTGAGTACGGATAAGCAGCGCTCCGATTATCTCTTTCGACAGCCTCCGTGGTCCGCCGAGCCAACCTCCCCCGTCCCGTAAAGGATGCATCAAGTGTACTCGGTTTGCAGAGCGTCTGTTAAGCCGTTAGTCATGGGCTAATGAGGCCAAAGAGTGTGTGTTTCTATGTAAGCAGGGCTGCATGCACGGCGCTCTGAGCGCGTCAGAGGAGCAGTTGCTCTGGAGCATGGCATTAGACTTGCAAAGGGGAGGTCAGAGAGGACGTTAGTGTGAGTGTGAAAGAGAGAAAACCCGACGAATGTGTGTCTCTCTGTGGGGACGGACTTCTGCTTCATTTAAACTACAGGCGGAAATTCACTGGAGGCGCTGGACGAGCGCGTTCCGGCGCTCCCAACAGACCCGCATGCATCGAGGAAAGAACAACAAACTGCAGCAAATTACTAGAAAAGATTTCTGAACCGACTAATAACTGTGAAATTAGACATAGAGCTAATTCTACCAGATGTGCATTTCATTTGGCTGAAGACTCGTTTAGCCCCATCTGGAAAGGCCTGCCCTCATTTCAAAGAAAGAATCAAGACGAGGTGGTGAGCTGCAGGAAACGTCTCGTAATTCACATCCCAACTGTAAAAAAAGCTTCCAACTATAAACAACAAGAGAACAAAATCATAGATTGTCAGAAATCAGTTCACTGATTGATTGACCCAACAGACCAGTTCAGGAAAACTTTCAGAGCCAATTTTTTCACCATATCTCCACATATCTCATGTCTGAATGGAAACATTCCCAATCCGGAGATAATTCCAGGTCAACTGTAGGAAACCTTCAGTTTCTGTGCCGGTTCTGAGTTGGACCGGTTCTGATGTCATCCTCTGGTCTGTTCAGGTCAAACTAATCAAAGCTTTAAATGAGTCCAAGCATCTGAACCTCAGTCCCAGAAACCAGGAAGAACAAACTCTACAACTAATTTAGAAGAAGAAGAAGAAGAAAACTACAAAAATGGCTCCACTGTTGTAGTTTCTGTCAGCAGGACTGATTTATCGTTATGATCTCATGTTCAGGTGTTAATCTGAACCTTTAAAGCTCCTGTCACCCAAACCCCTGCTTGAATAAGGAAGTAAAGTATTTTTCATAATTTTTGTAAAATTGTAAAAAAACTGGAATCATTCAGCAGAAACTGCAGTCAGAAAATAAACCGGAAAAATTAGTAAAAACCAAAACCAGGTAAAACAGAAAACCTTCTGTGTTCTGACAGGAACAACAACAACAACAACAATAATAATAATAACAACAACTGAACTTTTGTTAGCTTCACCCTCTGTTGCATAAGTATAATTATATTTTTACGGTATTTTCATCATATTTAATCAAAGTCTAATAAAACTAGGAGCAGTGAAGAATCAGAGTATCGTCTGTTGCGTTCACTGATCATCTGGAAAATCTGAGTTTCCAGTTTCATAAACAATGAGGAGGAAATAAATAGATTTAAACTGAAATTAAACAGTTCGGTTATCTAAACAGTTAAAAGCTTCATCAGAGGCGTGTGTGTGTGTGTGTGTGTGTGTGTGTGTGTAGGTGTGTGTAGGTAACACAGGTAGATCAGCAGCCTCCTGAAGCGTCTCATCCATCCTGAGTATCGACAGCGGTGTCTCCTTCTCCCAGCCGTTCGATCCCCGGTTCTCCACTTCCTGCGAGCGCGACACCCGACGCCGCCCGCCAGCGTCTGTCTGCGTGTTTTTCTGCAGCATTTGCTTTGTGCAGGGATCGGGTGGCCTGCTGTTCTCTTCATGGCAGCGTTTTTCCAGAGCGGCGCGGTCCCTGAGCGGGTCTCGGGTTGGTGGCCGAGCACAAACACGCCGTCTGGCTGCAGCAGGCCGCTGCTCTCAGACAGGCAGCAGCGAGAGCCGCATGTTTACAGCTCAGTCACCCTCTGATGCACACAAACACACCTCACCACCAACACAACACTTCTCACTGCTTTCACTTCATAACTGTCGTGTTTTTCATCTCGGAGGAGGCAGAAAAAAATGTTCAGGGGAATTTTCAGACACTTTGAAACTTGAAACCAAGATAATTATTGATCAGCTGCTTTGGCTGCAGAATTAAACACGACTGAAAAACTATCAATGAACAGCTTTGGAGACAAACACTGGAACAAAGGAGTTACAGCGCCCCCTGCAGGCACGGAGAGTTCACCTTCACTCAGCAGATCTTTGCGCTCAGTTCAGATCTTTTGCACAGTCGTTCCTGCGACTAAATGCGAACGCAGTCAGACTTCTGAGTGAACGGCTTACGCCCCTAAGGTGACCCACATGGCAGAAGAAGAACGAAGCTGTTACCCAGCAGCGCTCCGTTTACAGCGGTAAAGATGGCCGCCACAGCAGTAAAGATGGCCGCCGCAGCTGTAAAGATGGCCGCCGCAGCTGTAAAGATGGCCGCCGCAGCTGTAAAGATGGCCGCCGCAGCTGTAAAGATGGCCGCCACAGCTGTAAAGATGGCCGCCACAGCGGTAAAGATGGCCGCCGCAGCGGTAAAGATGGCTGCCACAGCGGTAAAGATGGCCACCAGAGTGGTAAAAATGGCCACCGCAGCAGCAAAAATGGCCGACGCAGCAGCAAAGATGGCCGCCGCAGCGGTAAAGATGGCCGCCACAGCGGTAAAGATGGCCGCCGCAGCGGTAAAGATGGCCGCCGCAGCTGTAAAGATGGCCGCCGCAGCTGTAAAGATGGCCGCCGCAGCTGTAAAGATGGCCGCCGCAGCTGTAAAGATGGCCGCCACAGCGGTAAAGATGGCCGCCGTCTCTGGATGAGTTTTAAAGATGCTGAGAGCAGCAGCATGGTCAGCAGGAAGCTGATAAACAGGAAGCTAACTGCTAACAGCAACGGCCTTTAGTGGAGCATTGGCCTCAGCTTCTGAGCCGGTTCTGACCCGGTTCTGTTTGGATGTTGGGCCAGGAGTGGTCGGTTGGTTGGGATGTGATGCGTTCACTGCTTTCATCGCTTCATCATCATTTTCAGACATCGATTATGTCCAGATTTATCGTCCGGATTCGTCTGAAGCAGAATTATGATGTAAAAGTTGTTTAAATAACATTTACTGTTCACCTTCCAGCTCTAATTTAAGATGAACTGTTTTATATCCCAGTAAGACATGAAATAGTTCAACAGGTGTGAATACTTTCTGCAAGACTAAACTGGGGAGGGAACCGAAGCGCGACAGACGTGTGAACCCGTTTGTTCTGATGTTCTTCCTGTTCTCCATCGATGTGACGGATCAAAGGTAAAAAGAGCTGCTGCCTCGTCTGACTGAACCGACCAGAACAGCAGCAGCGTTTCCCCGCTGAGAGGCAGAGGGATCGGACCGGGCGCCGCCGCACACAGACCTCCCTGAGACCCGTTCACAGTGTGTGTTTACAGCTGCACACACACACACACACACACACACACACACACACACACACACACACACACACACACACACACACACACACATCTAGATGTGAGGCTGTCAATCTGTGTTTACTGTGTGTGGACAGGTTTCTGCACCGGTTAACGTCTCAAAGAGGACGATTCTGTCAGAGCCGGTATGTCAGACGGCCTGCGTCTGTCTGCTGGTCGCTGTACAGTGGGTCAGTGTGGGTCTGTGTGGGTCTGTGTGGGTCTGTGTGACTCGGTTTGGGTCTGTGTGGGTCAGTGTGGGTCTGTGTGGGTCTGTGTGGGTCTGTGTGGGTCTGTGTGGGTCTGTGTGACTCGGTTTGGGTCTGTGTGGGTCTGTGTGGGTCTGTGTGGGTCTGTGTGGGTCGGTGTGGGTCTGTGTGGGTCTGTGTGGGTCTGTGTGGGTCTGTGTGGGTCGGTGTGGGTCGGTGTGGGTCTGTGTGGGTCTGTGTGGGTCGGTGTGGGTCTGTGTGGGTCTGTGTGGGTCGGTGTGGGTCTGTCTGTGTGGGTCGGTGTGGGTCTGTGTGACTCGGTTTGACTCGGTTTGGGTCTGTGTGGGTCGGTTTGACTCGGTTTGGGTCTGTGCGGGTCTGTGTGGGTCTGTGTGGGTCTGTGTGGGTCTGTGTGACTCGGTTTGGGTCTGTGTGACTCGGTTTGACTCGGTTTGGGTCTGTGCGGGTCTGTGTGGGTCTGTGCGGGTCTGTGTGACTCGGTTTGACTCGGTTTGGGTCTGTGCGGGTCTGTGTGACTCGGTTTGACTCGGTTTGGGTCTGTGCGGGTCGCTGTGCTCACCCATGCTGTTGGTGGAGCTGCACCACATCAGCAGACAGCCGGTGCACAGCAGGTTGAGCGCTCCAAACAGCAGGATCCTCCACGACTGAAAGTGACAGAAAGCAAACAGAAGAAATGAGAAACATGAGGAGCAAAACGCCTCAGCCTGTTGGTCCAGACCCACAAAGCAACCAGATTTAACTAAATTTAATGAAAACATACAATTAGAAGCCAAAAACGTTTGTTAAAACTATTCAAAGTTAACATTTTACACCTTCAAAATTTAAAATGATCCACAAATACGGAGCAAAAAAAAGAAACATTTCCTTCTGTTAGACAAGTTAGTTTTATTTTAGTACCTGTTGGCTTTATTTTGAAAATCTAATACCAGGAAATGTAAATCACCAGTTGCCATGGTGATTCCTGTTTTTCCACCTGCTGTCTATATGAGCTTTTCAAAACCAAACAGTATTTTAAAACTCGACATAAAATAGATGTAAAAACAGCTGCAGAGCTTTTCAACAGTTTGGTTAAAAATGTGTTTTAAAATGTTTTTCTGTTGGATTCAGTTTTATGTAATCAGGCGGTTAAACAGCAAGACATGATAAAAACATGCTGATTCCCAGGCTGGTCTTTGTTTGGACCTCCATGGAGAACAGAGTATTTAAGGGTTCTGGTCCAGATGGATGGCAAAGGCAACAGAATAAGTCCGTTTCAGGACGGACCGAACCGTCCTGGGAAATCCCAGCTCAGACTGGAATAAGCCAATAATCCAGCTTCACTATCTTTACCTTCACTTTATCCAAGGAGCACAAAACCACTAAACCTCTTCTCATTTTCTCTCTCAGAACCAAAGATCTTGGTTTTTTATAACGAGGAGATAAAAGTTTTATTTTCCAGTCAGATTCAAACATCAAACCCTTAAAAGGAGAATTAATTTATGATTTTAGCAGGACAGATGGTGATTCAAAGGTTTTCTGCTCTGAGATCCATTCAGCTGCTGTTCTACAAAGAACCTCAGCAGAACCTCCATCAGCCCTGCAGCGGGTCGGCTCAGAGCTGCAGGTTAGACACAGTCTGGTCCGATCCGGTCCACCCGGCCCGGTACAGCCCAGTCCAGTCTGGTCCGATCCGGTCCAGTCCGGTCCGATCCGCCCGGCCCGGTCCGGCCTCTCTCAGCAGGTCTAGGTGAATCCTGACTGAAGGAGAGGTGAGTGTGTCTGAACATGTCAGCTGCGCTCTGACTCAGTTCGTGGCTGCAGCAGCAGCTGCTGCAGCAGCTGCAGCCCAGGGGAAGGTCACACTGGAAACGGCTGCAGCGCAGGAAAACATGCATCTGCAGGTTCTACAGATTTACTCCGCACTCATCAGATCACTAAACCTGCAGCTGTAAGACCCAGAAATCTGGGATCTGGAATGAAAAAGCGACTCAGTGGTTTATTTAAGACTCAGCGTTTCAGCTGGATCCGTTTAAACCTGAAATACGTTGAACCTGACAGGAAAACTGTTTCCATCCACAGGGATTCACAGACGACGGGGCAGTTCCTCTATTAACCGATCAATAAATGCACAACAAAACAGGACTGATCGTTTTTTACTGAATGTGAATCAGGTGAAGCTAAAAGTGCAACCAGAGGAGTTCTGGACAGACAGACTTTAAGGACAAAGAAGGTTTTCTCTTAAATTATATTTTTTTGTACAGTTTTGTTTCATTACGGCTCAGACTGTGTTGTTCTTTTAGTAAATGGACTTTTTCTTGAGTCTGTGCATCTCTGGAGCAAACAGGTGTTCAGACAGGAAGGAGGAGAGGCTTCTGGTTCTGACTTACTTCCTGGTTTTATTTTCCTTTTTAACACTGATTTTTATCTCACTTCATGCTGATTTTAACCTGATTTATTCCTTGCTTTATTTTAGTTTTTTTCTGGTTCTTATTTCTTGTTTTTACTCCTGATTTTATCCACACGTTTTCTCTGCTTACGCTCGTTTTGTCCTCATTTAACCTCAGATTTCTCCAG